>NW_026606587.1:11677500-11742500 GCF_029890125.1 Rhinichthys klamathensis goyatoka | reverse complement strand
AAGCAGCTTTACAGTGATAATAGGAAAACACAGAGATTGTTTTGGCTTTAGAATAAAGTTCTAAATAAAGCTCTAGAATAAAGTTATTGTCCAGCTAAAGTAAGTTTTTGATTGTTTCACTTCCGTTGCAAAGATCATTAGTAATTAACTTAGGGGCTGCTTACACTACACCGTTTTAACTGAAAACAGAAAACTGTTAATGTCAGGAACTGTTCAATGAGGCTCTCCTTACTCATGCAAAAATTGTTTTAAATGACAGTTCACATGTTTTGTTCAGCGAATACTCGCAGATGCCCTCAGGGAGAAGATACAGGGTCTCCTTATGTAAATTCAACCGGTTCAAATATTCCTTTATCCCTGTGTCGGTTAAGCTCATTACAGTTTTTCTCAAATGCTAAAACACAAAAGCCAATCCTCTAAATCAAATGACCAGTTGTCTAAACACATTTACTAAATCTAGCCATCATTTTCCAATATCATAAACACATTTCACATGAAGACACAATTCACAAAACACAATCCTCCGTTCTCATAAATCTTAACACATTTTTCCTTGCTAAAACACAAGTTGCAAAAGAACTCTGCTCATATTCTCAAATGAAAGCTCATGTGATGCAAAATGCTTGCCACAGTCAGCAATATTTGAACACAATGAACACACCTGGCGTCATTCATTACACACAACGACTCAAAATTGAAGACACTTGTTGCTAATGCTGTGACCACATGTATAAAAGCAAGTTCAGAGTGCACAGTTTGCTGAAGATTACAAACAAACACAATGGATGAAGGCAGAGTCAGGGGAAGAGGAATTCGAGTCAGAGGAGGGAGAAGAGCTGGCCATGGAAGAAGAGGAGCAGGCCAACGAGGAAGAGGAGAAGGTCCAGGAGGGAGAGCAAGACAACCTCGCACCATCATTACGGACGAGATGCGAGCAACAGTCATTGACCATGTCATTGTCCATGGCATGACAATGGCTGAAGCAGGACTAAGAGTCCGTCCAAACCTGAGTAGGTTCACCGTGGCCACCATTATCAGGGCATTCAGACAACACAACAGGTATTGTCAACACATGTTTCTTTCTTTAGAGTTGAAAGAATGCCACATAGAGGTGGGAGGGTTGCCATATTTACAGTGGCACAAGAAACCCTCATTGTGGATATGGTTCGTGAGAACAACCTCATTAGACTCCGGGAGATCAGAGACAAAGTCATTGCCGATAATGTCAACTTTGAGAGCATTGATGATGTCAGCTTGGCCACAATAGACCGAGTTCTCCGGCGCCAAAAGATGCGGATGAAACAGGTCTATAGGGTTCCCTTTGAGCGCAACTCTGCGCGACACAAAGACCTACGTTACAAGTATGTGCAAGTAAGTATACATCCATGTTCACAGTACAGTTAGTGGACATACTGTGTTGCTCAGTGGCCTACAGTACTTCTGGACAATACTGTGCTACCTGATTGACTGTTGTTCTGAACACCTGTGCACTTTCACATTTTCACAGAGGATATTACAGTTGGACGCGATGGCTAGACCTCATGAGTACCTCTTCCTGGATTAGGCTGGCTTCAACCTGCAGAAACGAAGGCAAAGAGGCCGTAACATCATTGGCCAAAGAGCCATCACTGAGGTTCCTGGCCAACGGGGGGGGTAATATTACTCTTTGTGCGGCCATGGGTTTGGAGGGGCTTGTCCACCGGCATGCTGTCCTTGGGTCTTACAACACCCAACGTCTCCTCACCTTCCTAGAGGAGCATTTATGTGATCATTTGGGACAATGTACGCTTTCACAGAACAAACCAAATCAGAGAGTGGTTCACCACCAACAGTAACCACTTTTTAAACGTCTGTCTGCCACCCTACTCCCCTTTCCTGAACCCTATAGAGGAGTTCTTCTCATCGTGGAGATGGAAGGTTTATGACAGACAACCATACACTAGAGAGAACCTCCTAAGGGCAATGGAGCTGGCCTGTGTTGACATCCCAGTGGAGGCCTTCGAAGGATGGATTCGCCATTCCAGGGCGTTTTTCCCACGGTGCCTGGCAAGAGACAATATAGCCTGTGATGTGGCCCGATGCCGCACAGTGATTGTGGTGTGTGTGTGGTGTGAATAAAGTAAATAAAAAACTTCACACCCTGATCATGTTTTCAAGAGTACTGTTGTGTGCAATAGATTCTGTTTTTGCATTGAGTTGTGTTACAGTAGTGTACATGCAGAATTTATACTCTTCATATGAAACTCACAAATCTAAATGCCTAATCCTCTGCAGAGATCTAAGAAGATCCATTACTGTAAAGTTTCTAAAAATATGCATTGGCAGTTATGAAACAAAGAACCTTCTCACAAATTGAGCATTGTGTTTTCAATTGTTTTGCTGTAGTGTGTAATGATGTGTATAGTGTTTACATTTTTGAAAGCTTCGAGCTGCTCTTTCGGTGTGAAAGTTTGAGTTTTGAAGTGAGAAGGTGTGGTTGTGTTTATGTAGCTTTAGAAAAGGGTGTTGTGTTTAGACATTGGGGAACATGGAGGAAACGTTTGTGAAATGTGTTTTAGCATTTGAGAAAAACTGTAATGAGCAAATGTAGGGAGGAAAAATGTTTTTAATGTGTATTGCAATTTACTTCTAGTAGTGAGCCCTAACCTCTTGCACTTTGGTCCCTATCTGGTTGCCAGTTATGTATCCTCTACTTTGTTTGGTTGTTTTTATGTTTTATGCTGTCTATATGTTTTATGTTTGCTTATGCAGCAGTACCCTGTCTCTAAACCAAATTTCTCCCATGGGAGACAAATAAATGAACTTGACTTGACTTGACTAATGCGTTCTGTCCGTTCATTTGCACGACAACAGTGTTTGGTGGCTAGAGAACGCAAACTTTGAAATATCGTTCCAAGGTGTGTGGGTTTTTTTTTCCAAAACGTTTTAAAACTTGCATTAAACATGCATTAAGAAAAACTTTTAAAAAGATCTCAGTGTAAACTTCAAAAAACGTGAATCTGTGAAACCGGTGACGGTTTGCACATGCATATCATGTGTTTATGACCGTTTGAATATACAGCGGGGGAAATAAGTATTGAACACGTCACTATTTTTCTCAGTAAATATATTTCCAAAGGTGCTACTGACATGAAATTTTCACCAGATGTTGATAACAACACAATGAATCAGTACATACAAAGAAACCAAAACAAATAAGCTCAGAAATTAAGTTATGTGTAATAATGTGAAATGACACAGGGAAAAAGTATTGAACACATGAAGAAAGGGAGGTGCAAAAAGGCATGGAAAGCCAAGACAACAGCTTAAAACTATTAGTAATTAAAAAGCAATCCAACCCCCTGTCCGTGCACATTAATAACAGCTGGTTCAGTCCCAACGGATGGCCTACAAAAAGGTCTCATTGCCAAGGTGTCACACAAGACACATCTCATGATGGGTAAAAGCAAAGAGCTGTCTCAAGACCTTCGCAACCTAATTGTTCCAACACATAATGATGGCATTGGTTATAGGCACCATTCTAAGCTTCTGAATGTTCCAGTGAGCGCTGTTGGGGCCATAATACGGAAGTGGAAAGACAATCATTTCACCATAAATTTGCCTCAACCACTGCTCCTCGCAAGATTTCAGATAGAGGAGTTAAAAGAATAATCAGAAGAGTTGTCCAAGAGCTAAGGATCACTTGTGGAGAGCTTCAAAAAGACCTGCAGATAGCAGGTACTGTGTTCTCAAAGAAAACAGTAAGTAATGCACTCCACCACCATGGCCCGTATGCACGCTCACCACGCAAGACTCCATTACTGAAGAAAAAAAGCATGTTGAAGCTCGTTTAAAGTTTGCTGCACAACATTTGGAAAAGCCAGGGAAATACTGGGAGAATTTAGTGTGGTCACATGAGAGCAAAATTGAATTGTTTGGATGCCATAATACACACCATGTTTGGAGGAGAAATGGCACTGCACATTACCCTAAAAACGCCATACACCTTGGTGTTAGCTCTTGGACAACTCTTCTGATTATTCTTTTCACTCCTCTATCTGAAATCTTGCGAGGAGCAGTGGTTGAGGCAAATTTATGGTGAAATGATTGTCTTTCCACTTCCGTATTATGGCCCCAACAGCGCTCACTGGAACATTCAGAAGCTTAGAATGGTGCCTATAACCAATGCCATCATTATGTTTTGGAACAATTAGGTTGCGAAGGTCTTGAGACAGCTCTTTGCTTTTACCCATCATGAGATGTGTCTTGTGTGACACCTTGGCAATGAGACCTTTTTGTAGGCCATCCGTTGGGACTGAACCAGCTGTTATTAATGTGCACGGACAGGGGGTTGGATTGCTTTTTAATTACTAATAGTTTTAAGCTGTTGTCTTGGCTTTCCATGCCTTTTTGCACCTCCCTTTCTTCATGTGTTCAATACTTTTTCCCTGTGTCATTTCATATTATTACACATAACTTAATTTCTGAGCTTATTTGTTTTGGTTTCTTTGTATGTACTGATTCATTGGGTTGTTATCAACATCTGGTGAAAATTTCATGTCAGTAGCACCTTTGGAAATATATTTACTGAGAAAAATGGTGACGTGTTCAATACTTATTTCCCCCGCTGTATATGTGCGCAGGCAAATTTCTTTACAAATTGACATCGCCAAATGACTTGTCTGCCCTGCATAATACAGAATTTTTAGTCGTTTCCGCAGATCCATGTGAACTGAAATAATTTTGCAATGTTGATGTAGTTGGTCTTGGTGGACTAGATCTGTATATGAATGTAAGTATGAACTTGCTATTGCCAATAGATACACAGACATGCTGCTGTGAGCATGTAAGATTTGCTGCTGCATAAATAGGCAGAGACATAAACCTGATAGCAAATCTAGACAGGTGGTGCTGGGGAGGAGGAGGTGTTCAGAGGAACTCTAATTACTAACTTGCAGCGAACATGGAACCAGACTATTTAAATGTTGAGCAAGCAATCTCATTGGCTTATATATTAGCCTACTAAAGTCAAATGTACTGTAACACAATGAATGAGTCAATGTAGTAATTAAAAAAAACTCACCTGCTATTGAGCAGTTCATACAGCAACATCCCTAAAGCCCAGAGATCTGCAGACAGGCCGTGACCTTGATGCAGAATGACCTCTGGAGGCTGATAACCCACAGACCCACAGAATGACCAGGCCCTGTGCAAAGAGGCCACCTTCTTAGCACAACCAAACCCTGTCTGATACAGTAGATAGAGAGAAACACAACTAAGTGTTAACCCCCTATCCTTAAAATGGCCAAATATTGCCTAAATCATCACAATCAAGTGGTTACAGGCTGCCATCTGGTTTAACTTTAAACATGGTTGAATTTGTATGTATTCAGCACCAGTTTAGCATATCCACGTTGGTCCAGTAGCACATTTTCAGGTTTCAGGTCTCTGTGAACAATGCCTTTGCCGTGTAATACACTAAGAGCCTCCAGAACACATGCTGCGTAGAAGCGAACAGCATCTTCTTCCAGTGACCCCCTGAAACATAAAATCACATATTAGTCAGTCACTGTCAGTTTAGACAAAGTCCCTTTCAACCACCAATGATATCTGACAACAGCTTTATCATACAAGATGCTCAAATAGCGTTAGAAAGCGTATTTTTCAGGATGGACCCTTCAATGCTCATGTGCAGTCCTAAGTCCTAACTGCTTCTTTAGCAACCATTGTGAACAGTTCTTAAAAGAAAAAATATTTTTCTTATTTTGAAGACTATTTAAAAAATCTAAAGAACCTTTTTACCATTATAAAGATCCTTTTTTGTGGAATGGAAAGGTTCCATGGACGTTAAAGGTTCTTCATGGTATCATAGATGCCTTTATTGTTAAGACTATAGATGCCGTCAAATGTCATAATTTACTCCTGATAAAGTCCTTCCTTACAATTAAGGGATTTACAAACACTTTGCGACTAAATCAGTTTGAAAGAATTGAATTGGACATCACTGTATGTAAGGCCTTGTTTACAGCTGGTATTAAGATGCGTTTTGGTCGATCGGATCACGAGACGAGGGAGACACATTCCCGTTTACACCTGGTGTTTTAATCCGTCTCTTCTGTCCACTTTCATCCACTTCTGTCCTGATTTCTTCGAGGGGAGGGTCTATGGGAGGGTAAATGTATGGGCTTTTTCAGATCTTTCAATCTAATGAACAAAATAAGCTTGCACAATTTACATATGAACGCGCCAGGAGATGACTAACATTGTGCTTGGTATGTTTTCCGTCTTCAAACCAATCTTGGGTCTTCAGCCGACAAAGTTTAAATCCCGACTGGCTAGCGCGCTTCCTACTCATTAGGTCAGTAGGTGGAGAGTAGACGGTCTTTTGTGGCTGTTCGAACACATTTTGATCACATGAGAGTTTACATTACGAAAGCAATCCGTACAAATGCGTTTTCGACAACCTCTGGAAGTGGTTGAAAGTGGACAAGCTCAAAATGTTTTAGACCCCGTTTACACCTGTATTTAGCATCGTCCACTTGTGATCCGATCGACCAAAATGCATCTTAATACCAGGTGTGAACAGGGCTTATGGGTCGGCTCCAGCATCCCTGCAACCCTACAGAGGACAAGCAGTTTGGAGAATGAATGTATGGATCACTGTATGCACCTGTCTCTCAGTAAAATCCACAGATCTCCCCCTTCACAAGCCTCCATCAGCATATACAGGAAGCGAGGATCTTTAAAGGTACAATGCAACCTGAGAAAAAAATCATAATAATCAAGCTTTTGAATCTTACATAAACAGCCAACAAAACATTGTTTTGATGTACAATTTAAATTTCATTTGCAATCAACTGACATGCTGATATGAAGAGAACATATAAAGTTCAAAAGTTTGGGCTCGGTTAGACTATTTATTTATTCTTTTTTAAAGAAATCAACACTATTATTCAGCAAGGATAGGCTACATTAAAATGATCAATAGTGACAGTCCTCTACTGTGTGCTGGTGCTTTTCAAATCTGATTAACCTTTTATGAAACGTCAATGATAAATAAGACGGTTCTCTGCTGAAAAACGGAAGACCCTAGGGCCTAGTGTATGTTCTGACCTTACTATAAATGGACTTTGGAGATCCATCAGGATGTGTTTCTCCGAGAGCATCCTCTCTCTTTGGCCTGGGCTCTGTATCGCCTGCTTTCTTATGGTCTTTAATGCAAACTTACAGCTGGGGTCACTCTTCAAAAGGACCTTGAGACAAAAAAAGAAGAAGATTTGGCTGAATTATAATTCATATCAAGTGTTTCATATCAATTATAAATCAGCAAGTTTTAAACTGAACTAGTTTATGATACTCACGAGCTGAGTGTGACTGTACTGTCCTTCCCCCAGATTACACAGCACTTGAAAACTGCTAGGAGACATTTCCCCAAACGCAGTCCCATCTTCCTCTGCCCTGTTTATTATATAGAGATCAAAATTGAATCATCACACTGGTGAAGTTTCATTTATTTCGGTAGATAATGTAAAATGACTTACTTCGATCTGGCCTTGTTGCTAGGATTGTTTCTAGCATCGTCTAAGCCTCCAGTTACTTTTTTGAAAAACCTAGATGTAGATGGTGGAATATAGCCAAGGTCAACTGTACAGCATATGTTTGAATTAGTTACTATGTTTTTTAGCCCACTATGCTGTTTCCATAGCATGAATGTCGGTTTATGCCTCACGGCTCACACTTACTCTTTGTCCATGACCAGACATGTCACATCGCCTGAGGCAAGAACACTCATCGACCTCATGTCGTCTCTAAAGAGCAAAGGAACAGATCTGAGATGTTAATGTTACATGATGCCTTCTGACTTGAATTTGAATGTTTCAGTAAAGCCACAAAACATTTAACATGCACGTTTGCTTTTCTGCTTTTCTCAGTTTTTCACACTATTACTGGTTTAGTTGGACCAATTTCCCAAACCATTAATTCAGTTCTTGAAAAAAAAAGACACATTTCTCAAAACGTTTTCACACACGTTCCAATTTTCTTGATGTTTTCTGCAAAACTCTGCACAAAAATGCCCTCATTTTGCACAGGTTGAACATGTTCTCATTCAGAAAACACAAATGCACGATATAATTAGCTCAAGTATCACACTGTGAACTCAAATTTCACCTATTTATCCATGTGTAAACATTAAACATTAAAAATGATGACACACCAATCAGAATCACAGGTGATTATGTGCTTTGGAAAATAAATCCTAGTGGTGGGAGACAAAGAGGAGAGGGAAAGAAAAATGAAGAGGACAGGGCAAAAAGACATTTGTTCCTGACGAAATACAAAGCACTATAGTTGACCATGTTCTTGAGCAGGAATGACCATGAGGGAAGTTGGCCTACAGGGTTTTTATATTACTTACACACAGTAAAATTACAGTAGCAGTAGTAGCAGTACTGTAGATGAGAGAACTTGGTAACGCTTCCTTTTACAGTACAGTACTTATGTGTACTTACAGTGTAGGCCTACTTACCTAGAAAGTACTGGCTAATATAAGGTAAGTACATGGGTTAGGGGTAGGTTCAGGGTTAGTACCTAGTTATTACCCAGTAATTATAATTACTATAATAAGTACATAGTAAGTACATGGGTAACAGGACTGTAAAAGGAAGCGTTACCGAGAACTTTCACTATTCTATGTACAGTAAATACTGTAGCACATGCTGTACACCCTCAAACTCATAATTGTTTTTAGTACATTTAGTATTTTTGCAGAACTGAGAAACGACTGGAGAGGAAGTCTTTTGTCAGTAGAGTAAGAAACTGCTCTAATATGGCAAATATGGTCATTACCAGTACTGTCATTTAATTTGGCAGAGGATGCTGACTTTATTTATTATTTTACTGTAATTGACAGTATACTGTTTTGTATTGCATACCAAGGTCATATTCAATTCTTTGGTATTTCAACGTTTTTTTTTCTAGTGCTTTTCATCTACTGCAAGACAGAAGTGTAAAGAAAAAAATAGTCTTAAAGCTTATTTTAAAGTGTCATTGTTACAGTGTAATTAAATATTTAAGTATGTTTAACAACATGTACTTACCATAGTGTTAGGGTAGGATTAGGATTTGGCTGAGGGTTAGTTGCATGTAATTATGCATAATTTACTCTTATTACTATGGTAAGCACATGTAACACATGTAACACAGTAAAATAAAGTGTTACCGCTTATTGTTGAATTTCGCTGTATCTACAGCCCTCTATGTCTGCTGTATGTAATAGACCAATAGATCAAACGACCCAGACCTGAGACGAGATGATGAGAACATTGATGCTGTTGTTGAGTAACCTGTACATTCGCTGTGTTTGGAAATAAAGCTTTTGAAAATGTGAGTATTTTACTGTGCATGGACTCTTCCCTACATGTTTTGTCAGTGTGACATTTCAAAGGTCAGGTTTTTGTCCAAAACAGCATCACTTATGTAAGAGGTATTTATTACAGGACTGTTTTGCCTTTCTTTAGTCAGGGTTGTCCCTGAAAGAGTAATCAGTCAGAGCTGTGATTTCACAAAGTTCCACATAATTTATCTGAAAACCGACTGTAAAGCGTTTGGTAGCAGTGTTTTGAATTAATCCCTCCAGTGTGTAACAAACAGTCATGTAGTCTGTGTTTTTGACAGTGTGAGTGTGTGTGTGTGTGTGTGTGTGTGTGTGTGTATTGTCTGAGGGCAAACTTTGAATCGGGATTCAGAAGTTAGCTGTTTGTACGGTTGGCTGTGAGTTTTTTAAATTGTGTGAAGATTTGAGAAAATGATGAGTTGTTCCCAGAATTGTGTTAGGGCAATCGAGAAAAACGAATCGGTTACCTAACGTAACCTCGGTTCTCTCTAGAAGAGGGAACGAGTATTGCGTAAGCTAGCTTACGCTGCAGGAAAGATTCATCTTTGCTGAGAGTTTGAAGCCAAAAAAATTATTTCATAATTTGTATCCATTGACAACGCAGTTCCTCTGCGGCAGACCTAGAGCAGGCTAGCTAGCAGCTCATTGGTTCGCTCAGAGAGAACTGCTTAAGCCTATGGGGGAGCGGGGCTGAACCCGCTGCCAATGAGAAGCGCCCGCGCGCTCATTGCATCATGGCCCGCCAGAATGGGCGTGGCTATGGTGTATATAACAGTCTCTCCCAGGCTTATATGTTGATTTATTTCAGCGTGAAGCGAAACGCTAGTAGCGCAAGCACGGCCGGGAACGCAATACTCGTTCCCTCTTCTAGAGAGAACAGGGACGTGCACAGGAATTTTGTGGGGCAGTTGCTCTGACCTGAAAAAAGGGCACTACCCCCAAAACTCACGGGCTATATGAAGGAATATATTCAGTTGAATTTTGCCCATACAAATTGCCTTATCTGATCGTGTTTATTTCCAAACGCAATGCCTCATATTATGGTCTTATTATTATTTATAAAGATTGCAAACGTCAAAGATGACAGGTTTATGATATACAACTTTGTAAACAGTATACAAAATGTATTAACAATATGTTAAATGTCACCAAAATACACATGAGAAAAAGAGTTCCTCATATTATTGTTTATTGTTTTTTAATTATTATTATTATTATTTATTTATTTTTAAATAAATAATCTGGATTGAATTGACAGATGGGGAAAAACTCGCTTCTAATAAAATAAAATAAAACGCTTAGATTTCGGAAAAAATACAATCCTTTTTTAACCTTTTGGCTTCCCGTACATTCAATTGTGCTTTTTGCTCATCTGGGCAACTACGCATGATTTGTAGTATGATTGCGTAAAGGGAACAGGAATTCCGGTAAGGAACAGAATCGACTGCTACACCCAGTGCCGATCCTGACCTCCCTGGGGCCCTAAGCAAAATTCTGCTAAGGGGCCCTCTGATGTCGTGAGCTATGTAAACCATTTGCCATTGCCACAGTCACACCTGACACTTCAGCACTCCCATCCTCCCATTAAACAAAACAGTCAAATAATAAGTACAACAATATAGAACAGAATGAGGTTCAAACACACAATATTTATTGAATAGAGTATTTTCTATGTAAGCAATAAGGTACGAGAGGCTGTGCTGTATCGTGAATAAGTAACGGCTGGAGGGCGTTGTTAGGCACGACGCGAAGCGGAGTGCCTGCAACCCCTTCAGCCGTTACTTATTCACGATACAGCACTTGCCTCGAGTACCTTATTGCTTTTATAAAACGGTTGCCACACAATAAAAATATTAAAGCCGAAAAATATGTATCTATGCAACTTTCATGAAGTAAAATCACTAAAAGCCTGCCTTCCGCTGGAAAAAATAGTCCCGGAACGTGAACAGCAACAGAAGTTACATATATTATTTCGCCAATAGATGGCGGCAAAGACTGTCTTTATGAGTGAGTGAGTGAGTGAGTCTGTAGAGAAGGCTTTTGAAAGGACTCGAACTTGTGATCACGGAGAAGACAGACGCAACTGACAGATGACTAACGTTATGCACGGAAAACCCCATGACTGTTAAAAGGACAAAATATGCAGCGGACATTCAAACGCATTTTTTTATTATGAATATAGGACTGACCTGAAGGAAAATGCTACGTCTACTGTAAATGCAGGTACACTCGCTTACTCGATCTCTCACAATGCTCTGCTCTAGCTTTAAATGAACAATATCAATGAGATGAAACATCTGTTTAAGTTGCTAAGAGTGGTTGCTAGGGGTGTTGTGTAGTGATACATAGAACCGTTGGGTGAAGCGGTCATAGCCGTGTTTTATCGTGAATAAAGCACAGCTATTGACCAATCAGAATCAAGGATTGGAACTAACCGTTTTATAAAGAATGTTAAGATAATAAGTGAATATTATTAAGTAAGTGAATATTAACGTAAACATAAATAAGAAGAAAATAATAAATAATAACCCTGAGCTTTGGCTTTTGGGATTAACTTTGGTTCTTTCTACAGCCTGGGCATTTTCAGCATCAGTATGATTTTTTTTTTTTATTATGCATGTTGAAGCAATTCTTGATTTATGGTTATTATTTACTGAGGGATGTGCATCCATTTTGACCAGTATGTCCAGCTAATCAACATTTTTAATTCAATATAGCCTATAAATCAATAGTCAATCAATGTCAAATTGTCAATACATTGCTTTCTATCTTGCATTATTAGTGCAGTTGTTTAGAGTTTTTAACTACACTGAGACTAGATAATCAGTGTCTTGTTTTGAAAGTATAATGTGTACTTTGATTGGGAGTGGCATCATTCACGTGCATGTATTGTACAGTATGTCTGGTCTCCACATATTTCTGCTTGAAAAATGCGAGTTTCATTTAGGCAACGCGCATATGAACGCACGATAACACACGCGACGCGGTTATGTTTTCCGAGCTGCAGTAAACAAACACCGTTGCACTTTGTCGTTTATCAAAATCAAACGTAATAAATAATTGTATTTTACTTACTCTCACTTTTGTCAGCCACAAAAGTGATGCAAGAGATGCACTGCCTGCCCAGCTAGGTTAGCAAGACCGAAAAACATCAAACTTTGCTAACATCAAACTTAGAGAGGAGAGAACACAAGTTTACCTGATTGTTGTTCCCGCAATTCACTCTCATGGTTTTTTTCTTCTTCCTCTTTTCGTGACCAGAAGGATAGTTTCGCTTCATTTTGTCGTAGATGTTGTAGCTACACATTTGACGGCGCGCTATGACTATGACACGAGATGGAGGCGTGGCCTTAAGTAATTTGCGTGGCCCTACGCCGGTCGCGTGCAGTCTATGGTCGCGTGCAGCGTTTGCCCTTCATACTGACTTTCACTTTCGGTGCCCGAATGGAAGTGAATGAGGCTTTGCGATTTTTTTTTTTTTTTAATCTAGGCCTACGTGAAATTCTGCATCCATTGTACGATTTAATTTTTTTCTCGGAAGGGCAACTTGAGTGAGAAGGGCAACTTGAGTGAGAAGGGCATATGGGCAGTTGCCCGGGCAACCTGAGCAACCCCCCTGTGCACGTCCCTGAGAGAGAACCGAGGTTACGTTAGGTAACCGATTCGTTCTCTTACGAGAGGTTCTCTCGTATTGCGTAAGCTAGCTTACGCTGCGGGAACACCTGGTCAACGCCGTGCGCGCTATGAATCCACTCATGAATCCCAGGGTGATACCGGGGGATTTTTAACGTGGAGTGAGTGTAATATGAGGCCGGCAGGGCGGGCACATGAAGTGTATACATAAGCATCTAAGGAGAGCACAAGGGGCGAACCGGTTGTGTGAGGGACTCCCAGTAATGCAGCTTCTTAGGGAGCTGATCGTTAGACAGCTAGTAATTTTGCCTGCAAGGCGGGAACTTCCAAGTTGTAAAATCTGACAAAAGTGGACGGGGAGGCCCATCCCGCGGCCACACAAATGTCATGAATGGAAATTCCACAGGACCATGCCCACGATGAGGCCATGCCTCTAGTGGAGTGCGCCCTGATGCCCAGAGGGCAGGGCAGGCATTTAGATGCGTAAGCAGAGGCGATAGCGTCCACTATCCATCTAGACAGTGTCTGTTTAGAGGCGGCCAGACCTTTGGTGCGCCCCCCAAACGACACGAAAAGCTGCTCAGCGCGTCTGAACGCGGCACCGCGCGGAGTGTACAATCTCAGAGCCCGCACCGGGCAGAGGAGATTGGCGTCGCGCTCACTATCGGATGAAGGCAGAGCCGATAGGGAAATAATCTGAGCCCTGAACGGGGTACCAATCGCCTTCGGGACATAGCCATGCCTAGGTTTGAGAATGACAACAGAATCATTCGGTCCAAACTCAAGACACGCAAACGGTTTTGAGCGAGAGGTATTTTAGGTCCACAGACTCGAGCGGTTCGAACGGGGGTGCTTTCATAGCTTCGAGAACTATAGAAAGATCCCAGATAGGAACCGAAGGGGGGCGCGGAGGGTTCATCCTCTTAGCTCCCCTGAGGAAGCGGATGACTAACTCGTCTTTAACCAGGGACTGAGCGCGTCGGGGTTCAGAGAACGGCGCGACGGCTGCCACGTAAACCTTGACAAGGGCAGGTCCCCCTCCACTCGAGGGGGACCTGCCCTTGTCCAGCATCTCTTGAAGGAAAACAAGCAAAGACGGCACCTCGCATGACCGTGGGTCCAGATGTTTGTCGGTGCACCATTTTGAGAACACAGACCATTTAGACGCATAGAGCCTTCTCGTCGAAGGTGCTCTAGCCTGTATGATAGTGTTTCTTACTCCCTCTGGCAAATCGACGAATAGTCGTTGATCACCCATGCATGTAGCGCCCAGCGCCGTGGATGGGGGTGCCAGATCGTGTCGCGAGCTTGAGAGAGGAGATCTGCTCTGACTGGGATGGGCCACGGGGCTGTCTGTGACAGCTGAGTGAGCTCCGGAACCCAATTCTGACTCTCCCAACGCGGGGCTATGAGGAGCACCGAGTGGCGTGTGTCCCTGATCCTCTGAATTACCTGCGGTAGCAGAGCGATCGGAGGGAATGCATAGAGCGGGCGGCGAGGCCATTCCTGGGCTAGCGCGTCCTCGCTCCTTGAAAAAAATATTGGGCAGTGAGCGTTCTCTTCTGACGCGAAGAGGTCCACTTCTGCTCTGCCGAATAGCCGCCACAGTATTTGGACCGTTTGTGTGTTCAGGGACCATTCTCCTGTGGAGATGAGGTTCCTGGACAGTATGTCTGGACCGTCGTTCAGATGGCCCGGCACATGCGTCGCTCTGAGCGAGAGCAGGCGGCTCTGAGACCAAACTAGAATGCGGTGTGTCAGTAGGAAGAGATTCCTGGATCTGACACCGCCCTGACGGTTGAGATAGGAGACCACAGCCATGTTGTCCGAACGGATCAGGACGTGGTGTCCCCGAATGAGCGGGAGGAAGCGCGAGAGCGCGTTCTCGACCGCAAGCATTTCCAGACAGTTTATGTGTAAGGGGCTTTCCTGTGTCGACCAATGGCCGAAGGCCGGTGAGCCCTCGCAGACTGCACCCCAACCCGTGTTGGATGTATCTGTCGAGATGACTTTTCGGCGGGAAAAGGTCCCCATCGTGACGCCCTGCCGAAACCATTCTGCTACTGTCCATGGCTGCAGCGCCGTGAGACATGTCTGCGTAACCCTGATCAGCTGGCGGCCCGTGTTCCACGCGCGGTGGGGTACACGGCTGTTTAACCAAAGCTGAAGCGGGCGCATGTGCAGAAGGCCCAACTGAAGCACAGCGGAGGCTGAGGCCATGTAACCCAGCATCCTCTGAAAAGTTTTCAGAGGTGTGCGGGTGCCCATCTGAAACGAGGCGGCTAGTCGCTGAACACTGCGCGCGCGCTGTGTGGACAGGCGAGCCGTCATCGTGACCGAGTTCAAATCTATTCCTAGAAAGGAAATCGATTGACTGGGTTGAAGGGAGCTCTTTGTCCAGTTGACAGAGAGGCCCAGCGTTTTCAGATGGTCGAGGAGAACTGCGCGGTGCGGCAGAAGCTCCGTCTGTGATTGGGCCAAAATCAGCCAGTCGTCCAGATAATTCAATATGCGCAGCCCCTGGCTCCGCAGGGGGGCGAGCGCCGTATCCATGCACTTCGTGAATGTACGGGGCGCCAGGGATAAGCCGAACGGGAGAACGGCGTATTGATAAACATGACCCTCGAAGGCGAAACGTAAGAATGGCCTGTGACGGGGATTTATCTGGATCTGAAAATAGGCGTCTTTCAGGTCTAGGGAGATGAACCAGTCCCCCTGGCGCACCTGCGCGAGGAGTTTCCTGGTAGTGAGCATCTTGAACGGTCTCTTCATGAGCACTTTGTTCAAAAACCTGAGATCTAAAATCGGTCTGAGGCCGCCGTCTTTCTTGGGAACCAGAAAATAACGGCCGTAAAACCCCGACTCGGTCATAGATGGCGGGACTCTCTCTATGGCGCCCTTTTGCAACAGCGTCGCAATTTCTGAGCGGAGCGTGCCGGCGGCCAGCGGGCTGACAGTAGATTCGAGCCGAGCGCACGCACGAGGCGGGCGGCGGCGAAACTGTAGCAGATAGCCGTTCTTTATAATGCTTAGCACCCACGGGGAAATGCCTGGAATGGCTTCCCACGCTTTGGAGCATGCGGCTAGTGGCCGAATGGCTATATCGCCCTGATTGCTGCACATAGCGGGCTGGACACAGTGTGTGGGCGCGCTTGGAATGTGTGTGGCAACGGGACTTGCACTCAGAGAGGAGTCTATGGGCCGTGAAACAGAGCGAGCAGAGAGGGGACACGCGCATGAGCTCGTGGGCGTGTTTATGTTCTCTGATATTAGAGCGGGCTGTGCCTGTTTCATGTGATGGGGCTCTGAGAGAGACACGGGATATGTTATGCTTGTGTGTATGGGTGAACACATGATTGTGGGCACATTTTCTACACGACTGGCATATTTTCTCTTTTTGAGATTTCTCTGGGTAGCCGTAAAAACGGCTTTTTGTCGCTCGCAAGCGGGCTGGGACACCGGCTTGTTTGTGGCGGTAAACACTACAGCAGTCGGCGAAACAACGGGGACTGGCAGAGGGCGAAGCTTTGACGGCGGTCCGGCCGCAGCGGGAGAGCGCCGTCGTTTTCTTAACTTTGCTAGGCAGACTTCTGATGATCAGGCTTCAGCGTGATCTTGGGTCGCGGGCCCCGTGGGGGCGGCGGTCTGCGGCGGCTGTCAGAGCGAGAGCGAGGGCGGCCGCCCTGTCTGCGCTGGGCTGTTTGAGTCTGCGGAGGAGGCCGCTGTGGTGGAGCTCTGGCAGGAGGCTCGCGAGAGCGGCCTGCGGAAGAGCTAGCGCGGCGGGGCAGAAACAAATTCATGGCCTGAGTGGCTTTCTGGACCTCGGAAAAGCGATCGACGATTCCCGTGACAGCAGATCCAAAAAGGCCCGTCGGGGAGAGGGGCGCGTTAAGAAACGCGGCGCGCTCAGAATCTCCCATGTCGGCGAGCGTGAGCCATAAGTGTCTCTCGGATACACAAAGGCTGGCCATGCATCTCCCCAGAGCTTGTGCGGCGGCTTTAGTGGCGCGAAGGGCGAGGTCCGTAGCACTTCTCAGATCCGTGACAGCGGAGGAGGGGTTTCTACCGCTCTCGGCCCACTCACGGAGAATATCGCTCTGTAACACTTGGAGGACAGACATAGAATGCAGCGCTGCGGCGGCCTGACCGGCGGCGGCATAGGCGCGAGCATGAAAGCTCGAGGTCGCTCTGCAAGCTTTCGAAGGAAGCGTGGGGGAAGAGCGCCATCTAGCAGAGGGCGGGCAGAGGTGTGCGGCGACCAAGTCCTCAACGGGCGGCATGGCTGAATAACCTTTTTCGGCGGCTCCGTCCACCGAGCGCAGCGAGGCGGATATATCGGAGCGGTTTCTAGCCGAGAGCGGGGCATTCCAGGACTTCGTCAGCTCTGTGTGAAGTTCAGGCAGGAATAGGGCGGCCCGGTTGCACGCGGGGGTCGAGCGCCGATGAAAAAAGCTGCCGTCCATCCGGTTCGGGGCCTGCTCGGGTGGAGGAGACCACTCGAGACCGAGGCGTTCGACGGCCTGTGAGAGGAGGCGCATTAGTTCCTCCTCTATTCCGGCGCGGATCCCCGCCGACTCTCTCGTGGATCCGAGAGATGACCATTCCTCACTGTCTGACGCGAGCAGTGAACAGGAATCCTTCTCCTCCGCGGCGTCATCGGAAGCGACAGAGCGGCCACTCGGCGGCAACTGTATGTCCGGCAGGGGCGGGGAGGGAGAGCGGGAAGCGGGAAGCGGCGGCCCGCATGGTTCCGCAGGGGGCTCCGGCGGCCTCTGGGCGCGGCGTTTCTTTTTACGCGGCGAAGAGAGAGGCGGCGCGGGAGCGGATTTTGCCGCCAGAAGTCGTGCCCGCAGGGACGACAATGGCAGGCTCTCACAGAAGTCGCATCCTCCATCCGCGAGGGCGAGTTCTGCGTGCTCGAGTCCCAGGCAGAGAGCGCAAATGACATGGCGGTCTCCGTCCTCGAGAGGAGCGCGGCAAGAGCCGCAGGAAAAACGAGACATCTTTAAAAAGACGCTCGGCTCTTTTAGATAATAGAGAAAAAGGATACAGTCGTCGGATGGCGCTAGCTTGCAGGGCGGCTGAAGGAGGCGAAGACGGCCGGCTTCTTCAGGGTCCGGGAGCTCGCTAGAGTGATGCCTTCTCGACGGCGACGGCTTTTCTCAGGACAGCAGAAGCGTGTAGCTCGCTGAAGATGAAATGAATCAACATATAAGCCTGGGAGAGACTGTTATATACACCATAGCCACGCCCATTCTGGCGGGCCATGATGCAATGAGCGCGCGGGCGCTTCTCATTGGCAGCGGGTTCAGCCCCGCTCTCCCATAGGCTTAAGCAGTTCTCTCTGAGCGAACCAATGAGCTGCTAGCTAGCCTGCTCTAGGTCTGCCGCAGAGGAACTGCGTTGTCAATGGATACAAATTATGAAATAATTTTTTTGGCTTCAAACTCTCAGCAAAGATGAATCTTTCCCGCAGCGTAAGCTAGCTTACGCAATACGAGAGAACCTCTCGTAAGAGAACTGTATTTAGACCTTCTGGGCAAGTTAAAACAATGGTACACAACCTACAACACATTACATAAGTGCTTTTAAAATTACATTTGCTATTTTTTTGTTAATATAGGTGGCTGTTGTGAGTTTCTCAGGTAAACATTTGACAACAAACATATCATAATCATACTTGTGTTACAGTTTTTTTCAGTTGCTTTGGTATATTTCTTAAATCATCCTTAAGATTAGCAAACTAGTAAATGTATTTCTTAAAACAATTCGTACAAACAGCACTACACAATGGATTACCTGCAAAAGCCTGTAACTTGCTCAAAATCCTTAGTTCATCCTTTAAAAATATTTATGTCAATGTACATATCAGTGCCATCAGAAAGTCCTTGTGTCATTGTTCACAAACAAGATAGTCAAAATGCATAGTCATGTTGTCAATTTGACAGTGTACATTGTCAGTATTTTCAGATGTATACATTTCAACAGTACAAATTTACACATTACTCTATACTGGACGAGACTTGGCAGGATTCACCGGTACACTTTTACTGTTGGTCTGTACAATGTCATTGTGTGTGTGTGTGTGTGTGTGTAACATTATGTCTCTACAAAGTATATACGGTGTAATGTCAAGTGCAAGTGGACTAATGTAATGTAATATGGCATTACATTTAGTCTACAGTATATTTATAGTGAACACTGTCTGATTACATACTGAACCTGTTCTTTCAACAAATGTTTGAATAATTGAGGACACGGTTGTTCTCCCAACATCCGGCTGTACCTTTCCCCCCGCCTCGCCCATAAGGTCATGATTGAGAACATGGTCCACAATAGTGGCCTTTATTTAATCAGAAACATGTCTACAATCTTCTACCTCTTCCACTGTTTTGCACTCGTACCCTTCCACCACGCATCCTTACTCCTGTTCTTCTTCCCGGCTGTTGACCCTGTTTGTTTCCTTGTTGTTCTTCCATTGACAGAATTTGCTACACCGTGTTGTGCTCGGTCTATATGCTTGCTAAATGAAGCGTCATGAGATGCACCTCTGAGCTATTTTAGACAACTGGTTGGTCATTGGTTGATCAAGCCCTTTATATTTCCCTTCATTAGTGAAATTCATTAATTCAGGACACATTTACAAAAAAAGTCTAATAGAAATGTATAGAAAATCTGCTTGACAGATGTTTTGAGGGGTTAGACTATTCAACACGGAACCATGCAATATATTTTGATCAACATGACTAGTGTTGCTTTCGTCAATGAAAATTATGACTAAATATCGTCGTCAACGAACCTTTATCACGTGACGAAAACGAGACGAGACGCAACGTAAATGCTGGTCATGTGACGATGACTATAACTAAATGTATAATGCAATATCGTTGACGAATAAAAACAAGACTAAATGTGGTTTACAAAATAAAAAGTATGCTAAAATGTCTCTTCATTTTCGTTGACCAAAACGAGACGAGACGAAATGTTATTTAATAGGGGTGTGACGAGACGCTTATCTCACGAGACGAGACGAGACACGAGATTGGGTTCACGAGAACGAGACGAGACGAGATTTTTGCACAATTTTTCAGAAATCCTCAATGACAAAATTCATGACTGGAAAAATAGCATGCAGGTGCATTTTTCAATGTTTTAACTAATAATCTTCTAATGCATGTCATTTCAGGTCTACTTTATGAGTATGAATTATCAAATGCATTGAAAGAAAACAATATACAAGCACTGTAAAAGGTTTTTATTGACTGGCTTTTCTCCTGTATGATTTCACATTAGTCTCTTCAGACCTTACTGTACATTTAAGAGCTTTCAGAACTTCTGATTGAGGCTGTGTGTAACCTCCTAACTGAACTCCTTTACATACATTTAACAGAGAAATAAAAACCGTATAAATAACAAAAATAAATAACTGGTTTCTCTTAGTCTTATTAAGTGCAAACAATAAGTGCAAGTGCAACCATAATCAAAGTTAGCACACAGACTCTTTATAATTGTTGTGAAATTGCGGTTTTATTTTGCACCGGCAGTTATAGGGTTAATGCGGTGAGTTCGGAAAAGGCCGAGAGAAACGAGGCTGGTGTGTTTGTCTCTACAGTTGTTCTTGCGTTCCGATTATAAGTTCAGAAACGGAGCCTCCCTTGTCTGTTGTCCTTTATACGTTACAGTACTCTCTCAATATTCGCAGTGCCAACAGAGACCATAGCCGCAAATAAACAGTCCAGAGATGGGTATTGGGAGACGGATTATTGTATGTATGCAGCCTAATTTGTGCGCAATGCACATCAGGGAGCTTGTGTTTTACTTTAACTTACAAATTCGTGACCGGCGTATAGGGAGCAGCGGTGCTGAGCGCGCATTCTACAAGATAAGACATTATCAGACGTTTAGTCTGTTGCGCAACAAATCCTCCGCCATCGTCACGCGATCAGTGAACTGTGATTCGTGCTGCACTGATTGCAACGGCAACTCGTGCTGGATGAGCAGAGCAGACTTTTGCATTAGTTTATAGGCTAATGGTTTTTATTTTTTTATAAAAACAACAAAACGATAGTTTAGGCGAATGTGAGTGTAGCGGTGAAATATTAATGGGGATATCGCGAGACAGCTTTTTCACTCGACGAGAAATCTCGTCATATTTAGTCTCGCGAGATCTCGTGGCACGAGATCTCGTCACACCCCTATTATTTAACATTATTTCGTCTCGTTTACTTGCATTATTATTATGCAGCATTTCTGTTTCGTGTGTCACTTCAGGGGCTGCATCAGATCGCACTGCGCAGACGCAGCCCAGACAGCAAGCCAACATTGAATAAACATTGTTCTCTTACGAGAGGTTCTCTCGTATTGCGTAAGCTAGCTTACGCTACGGGAAAGATTCATCTTTTCTGAGAAACTGAAGCCAAAAAATTATCCTGTAATTTTGTATCCATTGTCAACGCAGTTCAGCTGCAGCAGACCATGAGCGGGCTAGCTAGCAGCTCATTGGTTCGCTCACAGAGAACTGCTTAAGCCTATGAGGGGACGCGAATGAACTCTCGGCCAATGAGAGTCTGGCATGCTCTCATTACGTCAGAGCCCGCCGAAACGGGCGTGGTCAGAGAGAATAACACTGGCGTCCTAGGCTGTAAACTCTGATTTTCATCTCTTCAGCGAGGCTACACGCATCTGCTGATCCTGAGAGAAGCCGCCGTCGTCGAAAAGGCAACTCTAGCGAGCATCTGGGAGACTGAGGAAGCCGGCCGTCTTCGCCAACTTCAGCCGTCCTGCGAGCTAGCGCCATCCGACAGATTTGTATCCTTTTTACAAAAAGCTTCCTGTACATTTTGTATCTAAAAGAGCCGAGCGTCTTTTTAAAGATGTCTCGTATATCTTCCTGCGGTTCTTGCCGCGCTCCCCTCGAGAATGGAGACCGCCACGTCTTTTGCGCTCTCTGCCTCGGATTGGAGCACGCCGAGCTCGCCCTCGCCGATGGCGGCTGCGATCTCTGCGAGGACATGCCGTTGTCGACCCTGCTGGCTCGACTTCAGGCCACTAAAATTTGCTTCCGCGCTGCCTCTGACTTCGCCGCGGAAGAAGAAACGCCGCTCTCAGAGGCCGCCGGGAACCCCAGCTAGAAGCGTTCATTCCGCCGGAGCCTGTCGCCTCCCGCTCTCCTTCTCCGCCGCTTCCGGACATACAGTTGCCGCCGAGTGGCCGCTCCGTCGCCTCCGACGACGCCGCGGACATCAAGGAAACATGTTCGCTTCTCGCCTCGGACAGTGAGGAGTGGTCCGGTTCTCACGCCTCCTCGGCTCGAGAATCCTCCGGGACCCGCGCTGGAATCGAGGAGGAATTAGTGCGCCTCCTCTTACAGGCCGTCGAACGCCTCTTGCTCGATTGGTCTCCTCCCCCCGAGCAGACCATCAACCGTATGGACGGCAGCTACTTCCGCCAGCGCTCGACTCCCGTCACTAAACGGGCCGCGCCCTTCCTGCCTGAACTGCACGCGGAACTCACAAAGTCCTGGAATGCCCCGCTCTCTGCTAGAACTCGCTCTGACTCTTCCACCCCGCTTCGCGTTGTGGACGGAGCCGCAGAGAAGGGTTATTTCTCCATTCCCCCTGTAGAGGACCTGGTCGCCGCACATCTTTGCCCGCCCTCCACGAGATGGCGCTCATCACCTGTGCTCCCCTCTTAAGCCTGCAGAGCGACTTCTAGCTTTCGCACCCGCGCTTACTCAGCGCCGGCCAAGCAGCCTCTGCACTTCACTCCATGTCAGTCCTTCAGATACTACAGGTTGATTTACTTCGTGAATGGGACGAGAGCGTAAAAAATCCTCCACAGTCGCGGATTTGAGGAGCGCCACGGACATTGCCCTTCGCGCTACAAAATCTGCTGCTCAAGCCCTGGGGAAATGCATGGCTGCCATTTGTGTGTCTGAAAGACATTTGTGGCTCACACTCGCCGACATGGGAGATTCTGAGCGCGCCGCCTTTCTCAACGCCCCACTCTCTCCATCCGGCCTCTTCGGATCTGCTGTCACGGGTATCGTCGACCGATTTCCCGAAGTGCAGAAAGCCTCCCAGGCCATGAATCTCTTTCTGCCTCGTCGCGCTAGCTCCTCTGCAGGCCGCTCACGTGACCTGCCTCCTGCATGAGCCCCACCCCAGCGCCCAGCTCAGCACAGTCAGACTTTTCAGCGACGCAGGGCGGCCGCCCTCGTTCTCGATCACTCGAAGACTGCCTAGCACAGCTGAGAAAACGGCCTCAGACCAATTTTAGACCTCAGATTTCTGAACAAAGTTCTCATGAAGACACCATTCAAA
The DNA here is from genome assembly GCF_029890125.1 of Rhinichthys klamathensis goyatoka. Lineage (NCBI taxonomy): Eukaryota > Metazoa > Chordata > Actinopteri > Cypriniformes > Leuciscidae > Rhinichthys > Rhinichthys klamathensis. The sequence continues at coordinate 11,719,172 of NW_026606587.1, read as the reverse complement.
ATGCTCACTATCAGAAAACTCCTCGCACAGGTGCGCCAGGGGGACTGGTTCATTTCACTAGATCTGAAAGATGCTTATTTTCAGATTCAGATAAATCCCCTTCACAGGCCATTCGTACGTTTCGCCTTCGAAGGCCAGGTTTATCAATACACCGTCCTTCCGTTCGGCCTATCCTTTAGCACCCCGTACGTTCACAAAGTGCATGGATGCGGCGCTCGCCCCCCTGCGGAGTCAGGGGCTGTGAATACTGAACTATTTGGACGACTGGCTGATTTTGGCACAATCACATAGAGCTACTGTCTCATTGTACAGTTCTCCTCGACCATCTGAAAGCTTTGGGCCTCTCTGTCAGCTGGAAAAAGAGCGCACTACAACCCAGTCAGACTATCTCCTTCTTGTGTATAGAGCTTGACTCGGTCAGGATGACGGCTCGTCTGTCAACACAGCGCGCGCGCCGTGTTCAGCGTCTCGCCGCATCTTTTCAGATAAACAGACTCACACCTCTGAAAACTTTTCAGAAGGCGTTGGGTTACATGGCCTCAGCCTCCGCAGTGCTCCAGCTGGGTTTACTGCGCATGCGCCCGCTTCAGCTCTGGTTGAAGAGCCGTGTGTCTCACCGTGCGTGGACCACGGGCCGCCAGCTGATAAATGTAACGCAGACCTGTATCACAGCTCTGCAGCCATGGACTGTGGCAGAATGGTTTTAGAGGGGCGTTTCCATGGGGACCCTTTCTCGCCGAAAAGTCATCTCGACAGACGCATCCAACACGGGTTGGGGTGCGGTCTGCGAGGGCTCACCGGCCTTCGGCCCCTGGTCAGCTCAGGAGAGCCTCCTCCACATAAACTGTTTGGAGATGCTGGCGGTCGAGAACGCGCTCATGCGCTTTCTTCCGCGCATTCACGGTCACCACGTGCTGATCCGTTCGGACAATATAGCCGTGGTCTCCTATCTAAACCGTCAGGCCGCTCACGTGACCTGCCTCCTGCATGAGCCCCACCCCAGCGCCCAGCTCAGCACAGTCAGACTTTTCAGCGACGCAGGGCGGCCGCCCTCGTTCTCGATCACTCGAAGACTGCCTAGCACAGCTGAGAAAACGGCCTCAGACCAATTTTAGACCTCAGATTTCTGAACAAAGTTCTCATGAAGACACCATTCAAAATGCTCACTATCAGAAAACTCCTCGCACAGGTGCGCCAGGGGGACTGGTTCATTTCACTAGATCTGAAAGATGCTTATTTTCAGATTCAGATAAATCCCCTTCACAGGCCATTCGTACGTTTCGCCTTCGAAGGCCAGGTTTATCAATACACCGTCCTTCCGTTCGGCCTATCCTTTAGCACCCCGTACGTTCACAAAGTGCATGGATGCGGCGCTCGCCCCCCTGCGGAGTCAGGGGCTGTGAATACTGAACTATTTGGACGACTGGCTGATTTTGGCACAATCACATAGAGCTACTGTCTCATTGTACAGTTCTCCTCGACCATCTGAAAGCTTTGGGCCTCTCTGTCAGCTGGAAAAAGAGCGCACTACAACCCAGTCAGACTATCTCCTTCTTGTGTATAGAGCTTGACTCGGTCAGGATGACGGCTCGTCTGTCAACACAGCGCGCGCGCCGTGTTCAGCGTCTCGCCGCATCTTTTCAGATAAACAGACTCACACCTCTGAAAACTTTTCAGAAGGCGTTGGGTTACATGGCCTCAGCCTCCGCAGTGCTCCAGCTGGGTTTACTGCGCATGCGCCCGCTTCAGCTCTGGTTGAAGAGCCGTGTGTCTCACCGTGCGTGGACCACGGGCCGCCAGCTGATAAATGTAACGCAGACCTGTATCACAGCTCTGCAGCCATGGACTGTGGCAGAATGGTTTTAGAGGGGCGTTTCCATGGGGACCCTTTCTCGCCGAAAAGTCATCTCGACAGACGCATCCAACACGGGTTGGGGTGCGGTCTGCGAGGGCTCACCGGCCTTCGGCCCCTGGTCAGCTCAGGAGAGCCTCCTCCACATAAACTGTTTGGAGATGCTGGCGGTCGAGAACGCGCTCACGCGCTTTCTTCCGCGCATTCACGGTCACCACGTGCTGATCCGTTCGGACAATATAGCCGTGGTCTCCTATCTAAACCGTCAGGGCGGAGTCAGATCCAGGAATCTCTTCCGGCTGACAGAACGCATCTTAGTTTGGTCTCAGTGTCACCTGCTCTCGCGCAGATCGACGCACGTGCCGGGGCATCTGAACGACGGTCCAGACAGTCTGTCCAGGAACCCCATTCCCCCGGGGAATGGTCCCTGCACACTCTTACAGTCCAAAAGCTGTGGCGAATATTTCGGCAGAGCAGAGGTGGACCTCTTCGCCTCAGAAGAGAACACCCACTGCCCAATATTTTTCTCAAAGAGTGAGGACGCGCTAGCCCAGACCTGGCCCAGCCGCCCGCTTTATACATTCCCTTCGGTTTCTCTGCTACCACAGATGCTTCAGAGAATCAGGGAAACACGCCACTCGGTGCTCCTCATAGCCCCGCGTTGGGAGGGTCAGACTTGGTTTCCGGAGCTCACTCAGCTGTCACAGACAGCCCCGTGGCCCATTCCAGTCAGAGCAGATCTCCTCTCCCAAGCTCGCGGCACGATCTGACATCCCCAACCAGAGCGCTGGGCGCTACATGCGTGGGTGATCGACAACTACCCGTTGCTTTGCCAGAGGGAGTGTTAAACACGATCATGCAGGCTAGAGCGGCTTCTACTAGGAGGCTCTATGCGTCTAAATGGTCTGTGTTCTCTAAATGGTGCACCGACAGAAATTTGGACCCATGGTCATGCGAGGTTCCTTCCTTGCTAGTTTTTCTCCAAGAGATGTTGGACAAGGGCAGGTCCCCGTCCACTCTCAAGGTGTATGTGGCAGCCGTCGCAGCGTTCGTTGAACCCCGGCGCGGCCAGTCACTGGGCAAGATGGCTTGTTCATCCGCTTCCTCAGGGGAGCTAGAAGGATGAACCCTCCACGCCCCCCTTCGGTGCCGATTTGGGACCTTTCCATAGTTCTCGAAGCTATGAAAGCCCCCCCATTCGAACCGCTAAACACCGTGGACCGCAAATACCTTTCGCTCTAAACCGTTTTTCCGCTCGCGCGCGCGTCAGTAAAACATGTGGGAGACCTTCACTCGCTGTCCATTAGCGCTTCCTGTCTCGAGTTTGGGCCCAATGACTCCTTAGTCGTTCTCAAACCTAGACATGGTTATGTCCCAAAAGCTATTGGTACCCCGCTCTAATCTCCTGTGTCCGGTCAGGGCCCTGAGATTCTACATTACTCGCACTGCTCTGGTCAGACGACCGGAGCAGCTTTTTGTTTCGTTCGGTGGGCGCACCAAGGGGTCGGCCGCCTCGAAACAGACTCTATCCAAATGGATAGTTGATGCCATTGCAGCCGCATACGCATCAAAAGACCTGCCATGCCCTCTGGGCATCAGGGCTCATTCCACTAGAGGCATGGCCTCAATGTGGGCATGGTCCAGCGGAATTTCCATTCAGGACATTTGTGTGGCAGCGGGATGGGCTTACCCCTCCACCTTTGTCAGATTTTACAATCTGGAAGTTCCCGCCTTGCAGGCTAAACTACTAGCAGTCTAGTATGTTACAGCTCTTCTGGTTGAGCTGCACTATAGGGAGTTATTCACACAGACTGGTTTCGCTCTGTCCCTCTCTATCATGTGGTTATGTACTACACAATCCCCGGCCCGCTCTGCTGGCCTTTGTCACATGTACATATATTTTTATTCCCACTCTTAAGGGTTCCCCGGGGTGTCCCCTGGGACTCATAGTGGATGCTTAGCACGCACGGCGTTGACCAGGTGTTCCCGTAGCGTAAGCTAGCTTACGCAAAACGAGAGAACCTCTCGTAAGAGAACGAATCGGTTACCTAACGTAACCTCGGTTTTCTCTAGATGAGGGAACGAGTATTGCGTTCCTGGCCGTGCTTGTGCTACTAGCGTTCTCGCTTCAGTCTATGAAAACCAGAGTTTACAGCCTAGGACGCCAGTGTTATTCTCTCTGACCACGCCCGTTTCGGCGGGCTCTGACGTAATGAGAGCATGTCAGACTCTCATTGGCCGAGAGTTCATTCGCGTCCCCTCATAGGCTTAAGCAGTTCTCTGTGAGCGAACCAATGAGCTGCTAGCTAGCCCGCTCATGGTCTGCTGCAGCTGAACTGCGTTGACAATGGATACAAAATTATAGGATAATTTTTTGGCTTCAGTTTCTCAGAAAAGATGAATCTTTCCCGTAGCGTAAGCTAGCTTACGCAATACTCGTTCCCTCATCTAGAGAGAACCGAGGTTACGTTAGGTAACCGATTCGTTTTTCCATCTGTTGAATCACCATTACCCTGTCGATGAAAACCTGATGTTATTAATGTTGATGGCAGCGATATTGGAACAACATTGATCGATAGTTATCTTTATGATTGATTAAGCATTGATATTTGATTTACCGGGCGATGAATGTGTTGAAAAGTCATTGATTTATAGTTGACCGGGAAACGACACTGTTGTTGAAAAGTCATCAACATATAGTTGAGGGGTAGCCTGGCTCCGCCCTCCTACGCACTTCCGCTCAGTTTTATTTTCCTTCAGTGAAATTACAAATGAAATGTACGAGAGTCTGGTAGAACCAGGCTAGTTGAGGGGGACATATGATTGAAAATGCAACGATATATAGTTGACCGGGAAATATGATTGAAAATCAATAGATTTTTGGTTGACCGGGAGATCAACGGGTGTTATACCAACGTAACATTACCGGACACAGCTCATTTCTGGACCTGGCACAAGCGTAAAGATAAGCTTGCTTAATGTTTGATATGAATGAATTGTACCAAATCAAATACTGTTAGGCTGTTAGGCTGATCGTTAACATGATGGTTATAGTGTAACGTTAGTAACCGACGCAGTGCTGCAGTCACTGAAATAGATTTTTGTTTTACCACTGTGTAAAAATCTGCCAAAAGTAGGAAGCTAGGCCTACTTTGTAGTTCTCTTCTAGGTTATAAAGTTAGCAAAACCTCAGAGTCCAGTCTATTTTTGTGATATTTAGCTCAAAATACAGGTCTGTAGGCTACCCGTTGCTTGTGTGGTGGAATCTATTAACACAGCACCGCTATTTCTTCTGACCGCCGGAGAACACCGACGGAACCAACGCTAGCAGTGCTCCACCTAGCGCTACCCACAGAAGTGACCGCGGCGGGCCAGAATTACACAGAAGACATGACTTACTTTACTTTATTCAATGCAGAACTGTCTCGAGTTGTAACTGGGAATGCCGATTAGACCATATCGTCATAATACAAATCCAAAATATGAATGTACTAGTCCTTATGCGATATCACGATTTTTGCGCGCACTGTTATAGCGCCTGACAATGGCGTCAAGGGGGGACTTGGAAGGGCTTAGCCCCACGTTACATACTTCATCTCGCGGCACGAATGTACCAATACAAATAAATATAATCTCCTGTTTAACTTAAATGCTAATTTTTTGTATTGTGATTTTATTTTCTGTTTTAGGTGCTCTTAGCAAATGGGGACAGCCGCCGTCACCCAATTGGCTTTATGCACACCTTCACTACTTCCTGAACTTCAGCCAGCCCTTTGTTTCCTGTCTGTCATTATTGGACAAACTGATTAATTCAGGTGTGCCTGGCCTCAGTAACAATAATCAGGCACACCTGGACTAATCAGTTTGTCCAATAATGACAGACAGGAAACAAAGGGCTGGCTGAAGTTCAGGAAGTACTGAAGCTGTGCATACAGCCTATTCACATGTGCCAGACCGGGCAGGAGTACGGTGGCCGAGACAGCTCAACGCGCTGCAACTGAAGTAAACACATGCAAATAGAAAAAAACGCGTGCAAATAGAAAAAAACGCATTCAAATAGAAAAAAACACATGCAAATAGAAAAACAGGCGTGCAAATAGAAAAAAACACCTGCAACTTAAAAAAACATCTTCATCAGTTTCACAACACACGTGTGCTCCAAATAAGGAAACGCGCTGCAAAAGTTCACAACACAACCAAATACAGAAACGCGCGGCAAATAACACAGACCACAACGGAAATGTTTCCAGGGGAACCGAATAAGTGACGAACCCGGCTGAGACGTGCTTATTGCTCGTGAGCTTCCCTATGCCATACTCCCTTCGAAGGGGAGATTGCAGAGCCCTTTTGGAGTGAGCAGGGCTCTAGTGTGCTGTTAGGCAGCCGTGTGGAACGCACTTGATGAAGGGAGCAACTAAAGACAACTTAATTTCCTCATTATTTTCACCTGGGATGTTCCCATGACAACGCAGCACGGTGTCCATCAGCTGGTCTTACAACAGAAATATGATGCTGAACATAACGGATGCAAATACATTTTTATTTTTAGTTTACAAAAAAAGCTTTTAAAATATGCGTTATATATCTGTGTCTCAACTTTACAATTTTGGACCCTACATTACCCAACATTTCTTACGAAACTTTTCTTTATGAAAATGTAATAACATGAAACAATTTGTACAGTGTAACTGATCTATAGATAAATATCTTTCCTTCATGTTTTTCTTCTTTATCTTTTTTATTTATTTATTTTAGTTTCGAGCTCATTGCTCTTTTCTCATTGGTATTCTGATGACATTGAACATATTGTTAATACATTTTGTACATTGTATACAAGTTGTTTGTCATAAAAAAAATGTAATCTCTGTATGTTTTGCACAAACAAAAAAATAAATAAACAAATAAATAAAGTATAATTTTAAGCTGTAAGCACCAGCACGCATAGATTTATGGATACCTATGCCAGCACGCATAGACAGTATAAGAAATGGACAGAGCCATCTCATTGGAACTCAGTTGAGACAGTTGAAGCCCATTTTTAGCGATTTCTGAGCACTTCCGTTCCTGACGCGCAGACTCAAACCGACTCAAACTAAGCTTGATGACGTGAGCAACCTGTCTGACAGACGTTAATCTTCTAGTAGCTGTGCGTGAAAATTACCAACGTTAATCTTGCAGAGACGGGGAACTTGAGCAAAGATGTTCTTTGGCGTGAGTGAGCAGGAGTAAGTATTCCGTTGCTTTTATGGACTCATTATCTATGGGCTTCTCCCTTGACGGGGCGTCCCCCCGATTGCCTGCGAGCTTCTCCTCCTGTCTGTACGGTAATTTCTGTACAGCGCGACAGAGAGTCGAGTGGTTATGACGCAATCGTTAGCCTATTTTTACTAAAACTGTTTCTACGGGGCCATAATGTAACATAGAAGGTAATGGAGCCCTTTATACATTGTCGTGTTTCTTTAGAAATAAATAATGGACAAATGGAGTCTTTAAACGCCTCAGATGTAAAGTTATTCGCTGTCAAAGTGACGCCAAAATGAATGGGAGTCAATGGAAATGCTAACGCAAGTGAAGTTCTGCTACAACATGGCGGCACCCGGCCGGCTTCAACTTCCGGTCGATGGATTACCCCCTTGCCAGCACGTCCCAGCCGGGTTCGTCACTTATTTGGTTCCCCTGGAAACATTTCCGTTGTGCTCTGTGTTGTAATAAAAATGAATTTGTTTGTGTGGTGTGTTCAGTGTTTTATACAAGATTTCAAATGTTCCATTACTTTTTAACATCCTGGCTGTAGATAAAGCAGGCTATTTAATTTATGGCATTTGATGTAAAATTAACATTTAAAAACGATTGAAATTCCATTGAAATCACGTTGATCCTTAATTAGTTCAGTTGAAATTTCAACATTGTTTCAATATTCCTGATAATTGAAATACCATTGAAATTCAGTTGATTTATGGACAGGATTTCAATGTTGTTTCAATATTAACAGGGTGCAAAATGATGAAGAATCAACATCAGAGTTCGATGTTGATTCAATGACTTAATGTTGACAACGGAATGTTGATTTAACATAGTTTTAATGACTGTTTGCTATCTGGGAGGCGACTTCACATCCTCAAGCCCCACTCGCGGCATTATTTAGAAGATGCAGCTGCGTGAGTTACGGCTGTTTCACACATAGGCTACTCCGTGTGTATGCGGTGCGTGTTGCGGTGTGTATGCAGGAGCAGCACGAGCTATTTTGCTTTCACATGTGCTGTGCTCCGTTTGCAGTGCGCAACTGATCTACGGCTGTACCACTGAATCACAACATTTATTCTCTATTTTTCATTTCAAATCAATATTTTTAGCCTACACCCATTATGTCGCGTTGTTGAGGTACTGTGTAGATCTCTGCTCTGCTGTTACGCACGCACCGCTCCTGGGGCGCATTGACGGACCGCATCCGCGTGCGTGTGAGCGCTCTAACCATAGGCTCTACATGGGTGCGGAAAAAAAATTCGGAGTATGTGTGAAACAGGCATTAGCATAAACGACAACAAACAAAGTTAAGTCTGACACTGAGAAAGGGATTCGTCTTTGGGAGAAAAAGAAGAAATGACATTAGGAAAAACTTTCATTTCATCATGTGTGTAGGCTACTTCTAACATGTTTGGTTGGTAAAATAAATATGTTGTAAATTCAAATCAGAGCATTTTCCGTGTCTGGAATGGATGTATTCTTGAGTCTATAAGGTAACAATAATATAATAAGATAACCGAAGATAAGATTGTTTGAAATGGGTTTGGCTAAAAGAAAATTTGGGTTTTGTCTATACTATAGGTATATAGTACTATATTGACTGGGTTAAATAGAATTCTAAAAAGAGACTAAAATACAATTTTCATTGACTAAAAGACTATGTCTTTCGTCGACTAAAACTAGACTAAAATGTCATCAGTTTTCGTCGACTAAAACTAGACTAGACTAAAAAGAGTATGAATGTGACTAAAACTAATAAAAACTAAAATGACAGCTTGACACAAAGACTAGACTAAAACTAAAATTAAAACAGGCCGCCAAAAACAACACTAAACATGACATAAGCAATTGATAATGTATAGGAAACAGCAGACATTTGTACATAATCAATTGCATGTATGTACCAAAGCATTGCAATATGTTGAAAAGAATGATAAATTGTTTTTATGATGTGCACAAGTGACTAGATGATGTGGAGGTTAAAGAAGTAGGTTTTAGTTGTTCAATTTTAGTTGAGATCTGAGAAATGCACCAAAGCGACTGAGAAAAAGAATGGGTAATGATCTGCAGTGTAAAGAGTGCTGCCCCCTGCTGGTGAGGATGGGCTCTTACCCTTGTAGAGCTCGGTCTCCAAAACAATCCCCTCTGGTGAGGACACACACCATCATGTTCTCCTCATTAGCTGATTGTTTCTCGAATACTTTCACCTAAGAACAAAAGCATGTATATTGTTTTATGCTATTACATTACATTTATCTCTAAATTTATAATACAACACCCTGAAATAAATATTTTTGCCAACTGATTCCCACATAAACATGCTAGTTTCATGTCACTCGTATCACTCCTTTGCTGTATCTTTCTTCTTGCATGACAGACAGACAGACACATATATAGATAGACATACAGACAGACAGACCGATAGATAGACATACAGATAGATGGATAGATAGATAGATAGATAGATAGATAGATAGATAGATAGATAGATAGATAGATAGATAGATAGATAGATAGATAGATAGATAGATAGATAGATAGATAGATAGATAGATAGATAGATAGATAGACAGACAGATAGATAGACACATATATAGATAGACTGACAGACAGAAAGACAGATAGACGGATAGACAGACAGACAGACAGACAGACCGATAGATAGATAGATAGATAGATAGATAGATAGATAGATAGATAGATAGATAGATAGATAGATAGATAGATAGACAGACAGACAGACAGACAGACAGACAGACAGACAGACAGACAGACATACCGATAGATAGATATATAGATAGATAGATAGATAGATAGATAGATAGATAGATAGACAGACAGACAGACAGACAGACAGACAGACAGACAGACAGACAGACAGATAGATAGATAGATAGATAGATAGATAGATAGATAGATAGATAGATAGATAGATAGATAGATAGATAGATAGATAGATAGATAGATAGATAGATAGATAGATAGATAGATAGATAGATAGATCGATCGATCAGCCCAGTCTCTTCCCAAGACGTCATATGTCTGACGCTTTTGACCATACGTCAACATCCGACGTTTTAGGGTACCCTTTAACGTCAGTATATGGCGCTATGAAATCCTAACCCTACCCCAGACCTAAACCGACCCGCGTCATCTAACTGACGCTGAAGGGTACCCTAAAACATCGGATGTTGACGTATGGTCAAAAGCGTCAGACATATGACGTCTTGGGATGAGACTGTGTTGGATAGATAGATAGATAGATAGATAGATAGATAGATAGATAGATAGATAGATAGATAGATAGATAGATAGATAGATAGATAGATAGATAGATAGATAGATAGATAGATAGATAGATAGATAGATAGACAGACAGACAGACAGATAGATAGACACATATATAGATAGACTGACAGACAGAAAGACAGATAGACAGACAGACAGACAGACAGACAGACTGATAGATAGATAGATAGATAGATAGATAGATAGATAGATAGATAGATAGATAGATAGACAGACAGACAGACAGACAGACAGACAGACAGACAGACAGACATACCGATAGATAGATATATAGATAGATAGATAGATAGATAGATAGATAGACAGACAGACAGACAGACAGACAGACAGACAGACAGACAGACAGACAGACAGACAGACAGACCGATAGATCGATAGATAGATAGATAGATAGATAGATAGATAGATAGATAGATAGATAGATAGATAGATAGATAGATAGATAGATAGATCGATCAGCCCAGTCTCTTCCCAAGACGTCATATGTCTGACGCTTTTGACCATACGTCAACATCCGACGTTTTAGGGTACCCTTTAACGTCAGTATATGGCGCTATGAAATCCTAACCCTACCCCAGACCTAAACCGACCCGCGTCATCTAACTGACGCTGAAGGGTACCCTAAAACATCGGATGTTGACGTATGGTCAAAAGCGTCAGACATATGACGTCTTGGGATGAGACTGTGTTGGATAGATAGATAGATAGATAGATAGATAGATAGATAGATAGATAGATAGATAGATAGATAGATAGATAGATAGATAGATAGATAGATAGATAGATAGATAGATAGATAGATAGATAGATAGATAGATAGATAGATAGATAGATAGATAGATAGATAGATAGATAGATATCTCACCTGGCCTTGACTAAAAATGAAGAGTTTATCTTCTGGACTTCCATTTTGAATGACATATTCACCATCACTGTAGTGAGTCTAAGATGAAGGTGTATATACAGAATAATAAATAAAGACCATGTAAAAAATATAGTGGAAATATAGTTTTATATCTAAGTTGTGGTTGATTGTTACAAACACTAAAAAGTGGATTTGATCAAGGTACACCTTATTATTGGGTAATAGCAGCGCTTTGACCTTCAAGTTCAAGGTTTAGTCCTCAGATGTTTATCAGGTACAGCAGCGAATTATGATAGTTGTGATCTGTCATACACACCTCCTCCAGTGCATCAGACACTTTAATGAAAACATCGTCCGGTAACACACAGAGCAGTGGGACACTAGGAGAGAGAATGAGTGTCAGGAAACTCTGAACATAACAAACTATAGCTGAGACTACAAGTGGACTCCTGGAGTGGAGTGTACGTTTGCCAGGGAAATTACATTTGAACTGCCTTACTAAATTAATGCTTTTCAGTAAACTAACAAAGTGGAGATATACACATAAAAATGTAAGCAAAAATAAATGCAGATGGGCCAGCCTCTTGAAATAGTGTCATTTGTTCTCATGACTTACTACGCTTAAGATTAACACGATACATAGTTTGTAATGCAAAATAACTAACTATATAAATAAATAAAAACAAATTCAACCTAACTGTTGCTTTTATTAAAATTAACATATCACGTTTTCGCTGTCTTTATCATGTTTTATGCAATTTTGAAAAATGCGGAATTGGTTATTAACTGCACTTTGTCTTCATTCCTACTGTACTTTGACATTTGACTGTACTTTGATCAAATACTGTTCTTCGCACAAAGCACAAGAATAATAACTGTGAATAATGTGGTTTTAACAGTTTTTAGCCATTTTTCAACAAGCCACAAACATTAAACCCAAAAACATTTATATATATATACACTCACCGGCCACTTTATTAGGTACCCCATGCTAGTAACGGGTTGGACCCCCTTTTGCCTTCAGAACTGCCTCAATTCTTCGTGGCATAGATTCAACAAGGTGCTGGAAGCATTCCTCAGGGAGTTTGGTCCATATTGACATGATGGCATCACACAGTTGCCGCAGATTTGTCGGCTGCACATCCATGATGCGAATCTCCCGTTCCACCACATCCCAAAGATGCTCTATTGGGTTGAGATCTGGTGACTGTGGAGGCCATTTTAGTACAGTGAACTCATTGTCATGTTCAAGAAACCAATTTGAAATGATTAGAGCTTTGTGACATGGTGGAAGTAGCCATCAGAGGATGGGTACATGGTGGCCATAAAGGGATGGACATGGTCAGAAACAATGCTCAGGTAGGCCGTGGCATTTAAACGATGCCCAATTGGCACTAAGGGGCCTAAAGTGTGCCAGGAAAACATCCCCCACACCATTACACCACCACCACCAGCCTGCACAGTGGTAACAAGGCATGATGGTTCCATGTTCTCATTCTGTTTACGCCAAATTCTGACTCTAACATCTGAATGTCTCAACAGAAATCGAGACTCATCAGACCAGGCAACATTTTTCCAGTCTTCAACTGTTCAATTTTGGTGAGCTCTTGCAAATTGTAGCCTCTTTTTCCTATTTGTAGTGGAGATGAGTGGTACCCGGTGGAGTCTTCTGCTGTTGTAGCCCATCCGCCTCAAGGTTGTGCGTGTTGTGGCTTCACAAATGCTTTGCTGCATACCTCGGTTGTAACGAGTGGTTATTTCAGTCACTGTTGCCCTTCTATCAGCTCGAACCAGTCTGGCCATTCTCCTCTGACCTCTGGCATCAACAAGGCATTTCCGCCCACAGAACTGCCGCTCACTGGATGTTTTTTCTTTTTCGGACCATTCTCTGTAAACCCTAGAGATGGTTGTGCGTGAAAATCCCAGTAGATTAGCAGTTTCTGAAATACTCAGACCAGCCCTTCTGGCACCACCAATCATGCCACGTTCAAAGTCACTCAAATCAACTTTCTTCCCCATACTGATGCTCGGTTTGAACTGCAGGAGATTGTCTTGACCATGTCTACATGCCTAAATGCACTGAGTTGCCGCCATGTGATTGGCTGCTTAGAAATTAAGTGTTAACGAGCAGTTGGACAGGTGTACCTAATAAAGTGGCCGGTGAGTGTATATATAATATTATATAAAAAATTGACTTTTTTTCTCACAATTGCAAGTGTATATATCTCACATTTGCAAGAAGTCTGAATTGTGAGATATAAACTCACAACTGAGTGATTATTTTGTCTCAAAATTTGTATTATTTTGTCTCTGAATTGAGGCAGAATTCCATAGTGTGTGTATATGTATATGTATAAATATTTGTTTCTTTTTGTGTGTCTAAATTTACTGTGGAGTGAAATAATGTGTTGCTTTGGGGTTATAAAGGATAAATAGCAACTGGATATTTGCAAGGATATGATCATTGGATTGCTAATCTGAATATTGCGGGAACACGTCCCCTCTGTTCTGGTTCCCCCCATGTCCATGGTGGTTATGACCCTAATTTGACAGTACATTTTTTCAAATAAAATATATTTACACAAAAAAGATTAACAAAAAAAACCTATTACAATGTGGGATAAATATGCAAATAACTAAAAAATATATTTCCTCATTTATTTAAAGTCCCCCTGTGGTGAAAATCAAGCTTTTAATGTTGTTTATATGTCTTTATGTTGTTTTTAATATGCTTTAAGGCAAACCATGTGTAAATTCAACACCATTGCTGAGTATGTTCTCCTTAAAACTGCAGTGGACCAAAGACAGCCTCAAAAACACGGTTTGAAATCGCTGGTGTTTCTGACGTCACAAACTACCTTGTAACCAATCAGATCAACGTGTGGATCTCTGAGCTGGTGCGAGTGAGTGGAGGCGGGGCTCATTAGCATATTCATATAACCGTGTATACTAAATGAGGCAAGGGTGTAAAGTTACATTCAAGCTAATTTTATTTATTTTTTCAAGGAAAAAACTTTTAAATATGTCATTTTGATGATCAAAGATCAAGTTATTGACTAGACGGGGACTTTAAAGTCTACTCAAGAAGACAAAAGTGTAAAATCTTTTAAACATCTATATGAAAATGTTGCTGGTGGCATTTACCTGCGCAGGAATGGCAGAGACTGAGTGATAGTGATGAGGCTTCTTCTCTGCATGACCCTCTGAAACACTTGACCCTCCATCACCCACAGCCTGCTGTTCACAAGAGCTGCACAGACAAACACACATTCACACTGAATCGCAAGCATTCTGCGGACTGACGGGGTTCAAAGGAGAGAGTGAGACAGGTCACCTGTGGTGGATAGACATGTAAAGACAGACAAAGAAATTGATATGGATGGTACGAACTGCATTCGAAAAACCAGTTTGAGATCCCTGCAGAAAAACCAGACCAGCGTGGACTGGCTATTGGTAATATATGAAGTTGGCGGGAAAATTGTTATTGTCCAAAGCCCCCTGTGAGAGAGAGAGACAGAGACACACACACACACACACACAAATAGCATGAATGATAATGAATAGAATGATAATTGACAGATATTTGGTCAATTGATATTAATTTGTCAATAACATTGGCCATGCAGGCTGAATAACAATAGTGATATTTAACCTAAAAAATTAAAATTCCAAAATATACCATGTCGATGGATACATTTTTTTTTTTTTTTGAGTAAATATTATACATAAATAAATAATTCTGTGTGCATTTTGCTGTTTTTAAAGTTTAGGTATATCACCATTATAATGGCTTATGCTCTCCAGACATCAGTTTCTGCCACTGGAAAAACATACACTATTGCAAGTTTAGCATTAACAAATGTACAAGTGAGAATGTTTATTAATAAAGCGCAAGTGAATTCTTAATGAACCTTATGCTGACCTGCTTCTACCAAGCTCCATTAAAAAAGAGAGGGATCAGCTGAAAATAGTTCACCTCCAATTCATTCTCTATCACTTCCTGTTCCTGAGACCCCCTTGAATTAGTAATGTCACAGATTCATTAACTCCCCTGGTACCCCTGTCTACCTCTCTTTTATCCCTGTCCTTTTCTCTGCGAGATCTCTGTGGAATAGCTGAGAATTTGAGAAAAATCATTGAACCCAAAAATGCAGCACTGACCTGCAATAAACATCGTGAACACACATATGACTGTGAGACATTGAAATGCAATTGTTGCATCCATTTAAATTCAAGAAACCATTACAGATTGTGACATTTTTAACAGCTTCTCAGTAAAAAGCAACAATCTCTATCAGATTTGACCATTTGTGAAGGTTTATGATTGACTTCTATTTGACTAGAATTATATTAATAATAGCAGTGGAGTTATCATTTTCTCGATTTTATCACCTTTTATCAAGTGCATGACTCACTCTGTCCATACGGTCTTAATTCAATGCTACAATTTCCCCTGTGTTTTGTGTTCTAGGACTTTATTAACATTGAACTAAACATTCCCTGACAACCACAGTGGCCCTAATAAAATGAAAAGAAAATAATAAAATACAAAATACATAAAACACTATATGGTCAAAAAAAAAAATGAATGGAATGAAAAAGAATGGTATTAATTTAGTTTCTCCCCAATCAGTTCACACTCAATGCCTCAATGTATATATTAATAGGTGTCCATCTTTGTATTAAAGTGTCCAGTTTCAGTTGGAGTTGGGCAGTCATATGTTCCATTCTATAAATAGATACAAGTTTTTCTCTCCATTGACTTATTTTTGGTGGGTGTGGCTTCATCCAATTAATTGTAATGGTTTTTCGTGCACATAGTAGGAGGACATGTAGAATATATTTCTGATTTTGACTACAAAAGTCTTTGGGTATTCCTTCAAGCAAAAAATACAAGGGAGTAAAAGGCAGATCTACATGCATAATTTTCATAATCTCATTCTTAACCTCTTGCCAAAATGTAACTACTTTTGGACATTCCCAAAATATGTGTGTGTGGCTTCCTACTTTCCCGCACTCCCTCCAACATTTCTCTGCTTCTGGATTATCCACAAATTTTGATATCACCTGTGGTGTTCTAAAAAAACCTGATTTTTGTTTTCCAGTCAAACTCTTTCCAGTTATGACTGTTGATGCCCTTATGACATCCTGTGCAAATGTTTACCCAAGTCTCATCCTCTATATGGTCATTCATTTCAAACTCCCACTTTGTCTTTATATGGAACGTATTATCTGTTGAATCAAGCAGTAATCTGCCGTATATGTGCGACATATGTTTCTTATGTAGTGGGTTAACTGCATGTTCTGTTCCTTTTGTTCTAATGTTTAGTTCCTGTTTGTCTTTTGCTGAATTCGGAACCACAATTTTGCGTTTTTAAAAAACATCTAATAGCTGTCCAAACACAGCCCAGGCGTCTAAGCTAAAACAAGACTAAATTTGTTCTGTCAGTGAAAATTTAATAGACGTCTAACCATAGCCCAATAATAGACTAGTCATCGATTAGATGACATGTCAAATAAAGGAAACCAAACACCTTGTAATCACTGTTGACTTTGCTTGCATGATGGAATATCACATATCTCGCGAGTTATTTTGGCAAAAACGACATGTAACCAAATTCAAGGTTATTTTGGCTAGAAGTGGGTTACTCATAGCCGGACTATATCGGGTCTATAGTTAACCTAGACGGTGAAATTATGGCTATTGCTTGCTGGGTACTTGCAGATATGGTAAAAGTAGTACGAGGGGTATGCTAGTATGCAGTTCTGAATTTAGCATTTGTTTCCACAGCTGCCATGTTTTTTTCCATAGTTACCCTTGTTAGTCTCCATAGTGATTCATCTCCCACACCTGTTACTTGTTAGCCTCTTGTTATCCTGTGTATATCTACCCCTGTGTTTCAGTTGTCTTTTGATGGTTGTTGTCTTTGCACATGTTTGTAAAGATGTTGCGCTTATTGTTCCCTGTTTGGATTATTTTCATATTCATTCCTCTTTGGATTAATGGTTAATAAACTGCTGCAATTAGATCCAGCCTCTCCTCTTCCCTGCGCTACCGTAACATTGGTTCCTGACTTCTTGTTCCAAACATTTTTATTCAATTCAGACTCAAAAGCATGGTTAGCCAACTATGGTTGCAAATTCTATTGAACTCTATTGGTATCGACAGAACTTGCGACCATAGTTGGCTTTGGGAAACTATGGAAGCTTGTTTCCGCCACAGAATAAAAAATAAAAAAGGTATTTGTGACTTTTTATCTCACAATTCTGACTTTTTTTTTCTCAGAATTGCATGAAATGTAGTTGCAATTGTGATTTATAAAGTCAGAATTGCGTGATATAAAGTCACTATTCAGAGAAAAAATATAGTTATAGTCTTTTTCCCCTAAGAATTAGACATAACTCGCAATTCTGACTTTATTTCTTGAAATTGACTATTTCTCGCAATTGCGAGTTTATATCTCGCAGTTCTGACTTTATATCTTGCAATTCTGACTTTATTTCTCGCAATTGCGAGTTTATATCTCACAGTTCTGACTTTATTTCTCACCATTGCGAGTTTATATCACACATTAAGTCAGAATTGTGCGATAAAAAGTCGCAATTATCTTTTTAAATTGTTTTATTCTGTGGCTGAAACAAGCTTCCCTGACTGAGAAAACTGTGTTTATCTTTTACTTAGACCTATAGAAGAGATCAGGTTAGACAGCAAAGATCAGAAACGAAACAGGAGAAAAGTAAAAAGAAAGCAATTTCAGGCTGTCACCAAACACAAGACCTGAAGAAAAGAGTTGAGGAAAGCTTGAACAGAGTCTTGAAATAAATAGGATGTAAGGGTAGAAAAAGCCTGAAAATTCAGAAAGAGAGACTGAGAGTGGGTAAATAAAAGAGAAATGCAGAATTGGAAAAGGACATCAACTGAAAGATGAAAATTACACACAATCAAGTCAGACATTCTCTGTTGAATAAAAGAAAGATCTGGTAGAAAATGATCTGACTTGATTGGATCCTCCATTCACTTTCAATCCATCTTTTTAGCTCATTCTCTTTCTTTCAGACCGTATTTCTTGTTTTTTATGCTATATATTAAAATGAATAGGTCTAGCTGATGTCCCTGTGGCTCAGAATGGGCTCAAGAGAGTATGTGAAATAAGAGAGAGAAGAGGTGTTGAGAGAGTCATAAATCAAAGCATGCTGTGGGGGATACACCTCAAAGAATGAACATTAATTCATCTACCTGACAAAGATATCTTCTTCAGGGTTGGAGAAAGACACACAGAAATTACATATTTTCTCTACAGAACCCCCAAAAATGTAACATGCAATCAATGTATTTACAAGTGAAAAAAAAAAATTACTTTACTTCTAGTGACAGTGACTTTGTGCTTCACAATGTGACTTTTTTTTTTCTTACAATGACCTTTTTTCAATTTTATTCTGAGGTGGAAACAGGATTCATAGGATACACCTGCATTTTGTATTAAAATTAAGAGGTAATATTTCCCAAAATTACCCAAAACAACTATTGTAATAAGACTTGAAGGATCAACATAAAAATCAGGTTTTGTAGATCTGTCCATTCAATATGGAGTTTGTTTTGTGGACTCTATTGTGGTGTGTTGTAAGCTGAGAATTGATATGATTTTTCCTTTGATGTCATATTACACTGATCTCTCAGTACAGCTTCAGATGACGGATGGTGGGAATACTCTGATTACCCAGACACACTCTGAGCATTAAACTGGGAAAACATGACATATGTAGTCATTATGTGAACAACTTATGAGTGCATTTTCTACAGAATAATATTCAAATGAGATCTTTACTATCTCAGCTGCTTCGCCTATACAACAATATGAATAAATTGTCTTTTTTCCAAGTCTGCTTCTCAGATCTTTTTCCTGAAAAATAAGTCCAAGACCCCAGTAATCTCATATACTGTCTAATTAAAAGTTGACATCAAACAGAAGTTGCCATCATCTGTTCTGTCCTATTGTGACGTATATTAGTTTGAAACAGCTTTTAGAACAAGAACAAATGTAGGGCAGGACTTGAATTTGTTCACGGAGAATTGATTGGATGGTTGTGGTTTGCTATTGGTGGATCTCATATGAGTGACAGGTTTCCCCGCCCTCACACCAAGAGAAGAGAAGAGATGTCATTGCAAGAGGGAGGAGGGAGAAGTTATTTTGATTAAAGATTAAAAGGGCACATATAAAGAAATAATAATAATGATGTGCATGGTTAAATAATTTAAATCAGTGGTTCTCAACTCCAGTCCTCGGGACCCGCTGCTCTGCACATTTTGTATGTTTCTCTTAAGGCTGGTTCACACGGGACGATTTTAAAATTGTCGGCCGATTTTTACAAACCTGAGAGACCCCACACACAGCGATAAAAAATCACGTGTCTAACAGTTTTGGTCGTACAGTGTGTGGTGCGCAGCCACACGGCAAAATCAACACATCACACACGAACCGATTTGACTCCCGAGCATTCCCAGGTCAGACGGAAAATCTCGCAAAATCCCTCAAAATCAAACGTGACTTTAGAGTAGCCTAAACCAGCCTTTCTCAAACTTTTTTCAGTCGGGGCACCTTTCAAAAGTGCATAAAATCTCAAGGCACCCCAGTGTAAAATATAAATTAAAAACACTGCATAACCCAAATGTAAATGCAAATGTCCTGTTTATTTAGACAGAACAGTAATGAACAGAGCATAATACGAACTGTAAATAACAATAATAATAACAACTTTACAGGGCTATCACTTTTGTGAAAAAATCCTGATCGATTTTTGAGACAAACGTTCATTGAATCGATTGTAAAATCGATTTTCCATGTCTAAAGACGTTTCCATTTTCAGCTCCAAATACAGGCAAATCCACGGACAACTAACAGGCATTAGCACGATCGTAAAGAGGGCGCTTGAGACGCGCACAAGTCAGCAATATTTCTGATGATTTATTGGCATGAAGTTTCGTGCACAATGACAAACAGGAGTGCAAGATTCTCGAAAAACAATAAGCAGAGTGGACTGCCATAACATCAATGAAAAACATTACTGCAGGCTTCAACATGGCTGTGTTTACGATTAGAAATGTCAAACAAATTTCGCCTACGTAGGCGATTGTAGGCCGGATCTGTATCTGTATGCATGGGACTGTCTGAATACCGGCAGAATTCACATTTTTGTTGTAAAAAGAGACACGTTATGCAGAAGTATAGTATAGTTTGTATGTGTGTTTGTCAGAGCCTGCAGTTGCTGTGTGACGCGCGTCGCGGTCGGTGTTGTTGCTATAAACAATGGGTGTAAAAACAATGGGCGTTTTTTGTGCATTCTCGCGGTTTTTGACGAGGTTTTGGGCTGGAAAACCTTGCTGGCATCTGGGGAGACCACACACGAGGAGAAATCGGGCCAAAAAAATCCAACATGTTGGATATCCCCGATTTGAGATCGGAGCGGTCCCGACGTCCTTCTGAGCAGACGAGAGCAGTCTTAACACACCACACACGACAGGAATATCTGATCAGATTATTTTACGATAATCGGAGCATCCTTAAAGCTGCAGTCCGGCATTTTTCCTCTTTGTCGCCATCTCTGTTCGAAATCTGCAATTGCAGTCATTCGCGGAATTATCAACTTTACGTGAGTTGTAGTTCAACACCCTCGACACGGCACAGCGCGGATGAACACAGTGTTTGAGGAGAGTGTGCAGCTGTCAGTCACCGCGCCGATGTGGATATTGTCATTCAGAATCACAGATTATTCTTTTTGGAAGTATGACCAACATAACAATTTTCACCGGGAAATGTCATCTGAACTAGTAAGAAACATTCACTTTTGTTCTGGTTCTGACATTGCAGTAAATCGCGCTGATTAAATCTAACAATTGCTTATAAGTTATCATTTCACGCAAAACCGTGCAAAGTAGCTATACTATGTTCTCAGATTGTTAATGTTAACAACGTCAGCATTGCGTGACTACATTTAATGTCCTTCCGATAAGTATTCTTGTTTTCGCATGGGTCCGGTTGCAGTCTCTTTTTTTCTGTAGCCACTCCGAAGTCCGAACGAAGTCTTTTGCATGTTACAGCGGGTGAGTCTCTAGTTGTCACTGATGATGATCGCCGTTTGAACCTTTCTGGATCCGCCATCAAATTGATAAGTTTAATTATATCAAGTGCTGTGAGAAAAGGCTATAAATCTCTACCTCCAACATCCTCACACGCAATATAGCTTATACTAGCCGAGACTCCTTCTTTTTGTGTACAGATGTGACGTAATGACGCAAAGACATGCTCGAATCTCCCGCGGAAATCCACCAGTACCACTAAAATTAAAAACATTATTACAAGCTTACCGTTTTGCATCGAGCTAAGGCAAGCAGATAGTTTTGAACACTGGCTGGTTATGTATTTTATCAAATATGTATTTTGGATAATTTTTAACCCAAAAAAAGCTACGGACAGCAGCTTTAAGATTGTCGGAAGGGGTGAATCGGGGCTAAAATCGGCCTAATTATCCTGCCGTGTGAACCAGGCTTTATCTGACACACTCAGTTCAGTTCAAAGAGCCTATCCTAACGAGCTGAGGATCTGAATCAGGTGTGTTAAATAAGGGAGACATAGGGTGTTTCTCAAAACCAAGAATGCAAAGAACGGACTTGTGTTCTTGGGGAGAACGCTCTTGCTAGTTGTTCTTGGAAGAATGAACTCACAAGGTGACGAGCACACAGAACGCTGCTGACAGTTTGAGACGATGTGTTCTTGCTGGTATTGCGCAATAATTCCCCCGCACAGACACCGTCTGCAGTACCCAAACATAACGAGAATTATTGACGATAACAGCCAGGCTGCAATGGTCTCTTGACTGTGGGGAAAAACGAGTCTGTGAGCAAACTGGCCGGTTGGCTCGATAGCTAACGTTACACCCGCAGGCGCTTATGGAGATTCTCACTTCCGAAAACGTTTGAGCACATTTTCGATTAGCCATACATTTTCGTAAAATGCCAATATTTGAAATCTACACAGTTGATTTCTCGCATCAAATGTTCTCAGAAGTGAATTTAGTGATGAAATAGTGTACGTAATTGTAGAAAAACGAAATACTGTATTGACCTGCCTCTCCTTCCTCGAATGCCGAATTGAATGCTGGGATATTTCTGCCGTCAAGTTCACACAAGTTACCAGCCGATGCATCCTCGGTAAAATGGGCGTGTCAAGAACACATCCGGGATTTTTAACTGTTCTTGCCAAAATGCAAACTTGTGTATTGGGACAGTACTTGGGCCACAAAAGATGACGTTTCACAAGAACACAAGGACACAAGTACAGACAAGAACACAGATTGAGAAAGGCCCATACACAATATGCAGAACAGTGGGTCCCGAGGACTGGAGTTGAGAACCACTGATTTAAATAAATACTGCAATATTCCATAAAAAAAAAACAGCAAGAATTATCCATTTTGATTTTATGGTGACTTTAAAGAGTTTCAGAAGAGATCTCAAACAGATGAACAACCCTCCAAAGTCTGTAATCAAAAGACAGATTTCTCAGTATGAACTAAACCTTTCTCATCAAATTCTTCCAAAACCAAATTATATGATCTATACTTTCCACAGTCATTTTATATCTCTTTACTCCTACTGTATGTCAACAACGGCCTCATTTATTGACAAATGACTCCATTAAGCCCTCTAAGCTCTGTGTGTGAGTGAGTGAATGCACAGATATGTCAATACCTGGGTGAGTGTGTGTGTGTGTGTGTGTGTGTGTGTGTGTGTGTGTGTGTGTGTGTGTGTGTGTGTGTGTGTGTGTGTGTGTGTGTGTGTGTGTGTGTGTGTGTGTGTGTGTGTGTGTGTGTGTGTGTATGTGTGTGCACATGTGTCAATACCTGTGACAGTAGCGGAGCAGGTGTGGTTATGAATGAGGGCCAGTTCTTCAAACATCATCCCCGGCTCAATGATGTGCAGCCTCTGGCCAGCCCTGGATACCTCCAGTTTTCCCTCTGTTAACAAACAAACACACACACAAACACACACCTCAAGGTTGCCGGGAGTAACAGGAGTTGAGTGACAGTATGCCTGTCACATAGACAGATGATCTGAATCTGACCCATCACAGATTTGGCACGGAGTAGCCCAGAGCCAAAACAATCCGGCACATCAGGACAAATACTGCCTCATCATGGATGGGGATTATCACAGCTCAAGGACAGGTATTGATGAACACTTTAATGCACGGTGATAGATCTCTTCTCCTGCTCTCCATCCTTTTTTTTTCACTTGCAACCTGGGTATTTAGACACACACTGAAATTTTAAAACTCATTCCACCTCACATAACCAGCAGGAATGTTTTCTCTCGCTCTATCTTCCCAGAAGCAGGTCAGTCTCACACTTCTCTTGCTACCTGCCTGGTCCTGCAAATGCTATGGGAGGTGCATACTAATTATTGTGCCTCAGTCAGAGAAAGGAACAGAATGATTGTCTGAAGTCCACTTGAAATTTTAGTTAAGGTGTCTTACACCAATGATATAATTTATTTTTATGACCGTTTTGCACCTTCTCTTCAACCTTTAGAATTAAACAGGATGTTTTTGATTCTGTATCTTTAAGAATTCTATTTGACTCTTTGCTGCTTGTTCTTGATTTCAATCAGAATAAAGCACAAGTCTTTTTTTAAATGAAGTTGGACTAACAGATATGTATAATAAGAATGCAGCTTGGCTTCGTCCAGCATGTATAAAATCATTCAAATTAAATGTACATGCAAATAAATATCAATTGTTGCAGAATTTTGCATCATTGGCATATTACACTTTATTTCAATAGTCCACTTTAGATATTTTTAATAAGTATTTTTGCAACTACATGTCAAATAATGTCTCGGTTACGTATGTAACCCTCGTTTGCTGAAGGAGGGAACGGGAGACGTTACGTTGACGTGCTGACGTAATCGGGATCATTTCAGGGAAACCTATCATCTTCGAGTATCTACAGAACGAGCCAATGCACATTGGCGTGCGAGATCTGCATCTCGCGCCCCGCCCTACAGCGCGGGTATAAAAACGGAAGCAGATGCACACACCTTTTGTTTTTCACTGAGACACAAAGACTGTCTTCAGACTGAGAAGGGGGAGACCACACCGGACAGTGACGGCAGAGCAGACTATGCCAAGGGAAAGACACAGGCTTACTGCAGGGAGCTGATCGTGGAAGAATACACATATGGGATCGCCGCAGGGATCACAACATATGAGACCCAGCCTAGCACAAGTTACACAAGCATACGAGTACTAGGCCTGGCATCGGACGCTCCGCCACGTCCGACTGCCGAAGTGTGCGAAGGAACTCTACAGGGTTTGTCTAGGTGGGGAAGTCGACTGGAGCAAAAAGTGCACGTATCCGCTCCATGTGGAGGGGAGTGGTGCAGCAAGCCGAGGGGGAACTTCGATGTTACTGGCTGGTTGAAGCGAGCACACAGGAAGAAACCGGCTCAAAGCGTAGGCTATAAAACCTAGCAAACGTGTTAGGTGTCGCCCAGCCCGCAGCTCTACAGATATCTGTCAGCGAGGCGCCGTGCGTCAGCGCCCAGGAAAAAGCGACACTCCTAGTGGAGTAGGTTCTCAACCCGAAGCGGTCAAGGCACGCCTTGGGCTTCATAAGACAAGGCGATGGCATTCACTATCCAGTGGGCCATCCTCTGCTTGGTGACAGCCTTTCCCTTCTGCTGGCCTCCGTAACAGATGAAGAGCTGGTCTGAAGTCCTGAGGCTTTGCTTTCTGTCCACGTATAGGCGGAAAGCGCGAACGGGACAGAGAAAAGCCAGGGCTGGGTCTGCCTCCTCCGAGGGCACCGCTTGCAGGTTCACCACCTGGTCCCGGAAAGGGAGTGGTAGGAACCTTGGGCACGTATACGGGCCGGGGTCTCAGGATAACGTGAGAGTTAGCCGGGCCGAATTCCAGGCACGATTCGTCGACCGAAAATGCATGAAGGCCCCCTACCCTCTATATGGAGGCCAATGCAACCAGGATTACTGTCTGACAGGACAGAATTTTTAACTCTGCTGATTGCAAAGGCTCAAAGGATGGTCTCTGAAGAACCGAAAGGACCAGAGACAAATCCCAAGAGGGTATCGAGAGTGGGCGAGGTGGATTTAATCTCCTCGCCCCCTCAGGAACCTGATGATCAGGTCTTGCTTTCCCAGTGATTTACCATCAACTGCATTGTGATGTGTGGCGACAGCGGCAACATACACTTTAAGGGTGGAGGGAGACAGCCTTCGCTTCAGCCCTTCTTGCAGGAAGGAATGCACTGCTCTGATCGAGAAAGTTCGGGGGTTCTCTAGCGGAAGTGATGGTGTCAACTACCGCCTGGGGTAGGTCACCTAGAACCTATGCGTCCCGTCCAGGCACCAGACATGGATTTTCCACGGGAACCATAGGGTGCCCCGTGTCTGAGAGAGCAGGTCCTCTCTCAAAGGAATGGGCCAGAGATTGGCTGTCGCGAGGAGCACTAGGGGAATCAGGTCCGATTGGGCCAATACAGCGCAACGAGCAACACCTGTTACTCATACTCCCTGACTTTCCACAGTGTCTGTGCAAGAAGGCTCACTGGGGGAAACGCATACTTGCGTAGGCCCCAGGGCCAGCTGTGTGCCAGTGCATCCGTACTGAGGGTACCCTCGGTCAGGGAGTAGAACAACTGGCAGTGGGACGTGTCTGGGGCAACAAACAGATCTATCTGTGCGGTCTCGAAGCGCCTCCAAATCAGCTGGACCACCTGGGGATGGAGTCTCCATTCTCCCGGAAGCACCTGCTGCCATGAGAGCTCGTCGGCTGCATGGTTGAGCAGGCCCGGAATATGAACGGCACGAAGCGACCTCAGATGCTTCTGACTCCATAGGAGGATATGGCAGGCGAGTTGTGACATGCGGCGGGAGCGTAGACCATCCTGGAGGTTGATGTACGCAACGGCCGCAGTGCTGTCCGTATGGACCAGTACATGCTTGCCTAGTAGCGCCGTTTTGAAGTGGCCCAGCGCAAGGTGTACTGCTAACAACTCGAGGCAGTTGATGTGCCAATGCAGTTGAGGCCCCGTCCACAGACCTGAAGCTGCATGCTCGTTGTACGTGGCCCCCCAGCCAGTGGCAGAGGCATCCGCGGTGACCACAACATGCCTGGACACTTGTTCTAGGGGAACACCTGGACGTAGAAATGAAGGATCTGACCACGGGCTGAAAGTTTGACGACAGTGTGGGGTGATAGAAACCCGTCACGAGCCGCGCTGCCACGCCCATCTCGGGACTCGAACGTGGAGCCAGTGTTGAAGTGGCCTCATATGAAGCAATCCGAGCGGCGTCACTGTGGCTGCAGATGCCATATGCCCCATGAGCCTCTGAAATAGTTTCAGTGGCACCGCTGTCCTGCATCTAAATGAGCTCACGCAGTCCAACACTGACTGGACGCGGGCCTCCATGAGGCGCGCTGTCATGTTGATCGAGTCCAGCTCCATACCGAGAAAAGAGATCCTCTGCCCGGGGGTGAGTTTGCTCTTTTCCCAGTTGACCCGAAGCCCTAGGTGGCTGAGGTGACTGAGCACCATGTTCCTGTGTTCGCACAACTGCTCTCTTGACTGCGCCAGAATGAGCCGGTACTTGAGAATGCGAACACCACGCTCGCACATGGTAGCATTGGCCGCCTCCGCGACTTTCGTGAAGACACCGGGCGACAGGGCCAGCCTGAAGGTTAAAGCCAGTCGGGGCTCTCCTCCTTGCCCTCCGATTCCACGATGGCTCCCTCGGTTGTGGATGGCACAGCCGGCACCTGCATCTGGTCAAACGCGCACATCTCAGGCTCCGCTGCCATGTTGAGCTTGCACGCCCTTCTGTAACGGGTTGTGTGGGAGAGACTCAACACGTGAATAACACGAAGATGATGAAGAAGGTAGACAGGCTTTAATAACAACGAGGTAACTCCAACATGGTACATCCAAAACACAACTACACAGAGACGAGACCCGACCAAGACACACCAACTGAACTTAACTTAAAGTTTCTATATGTATTTTTTAGCGGCCTCTATCGGTGATGTTTCAGATTGCAACCAATTTTTACAAGAGCGCTCGTGCTCTTGCGCGTGCTCAAACTCAAGAGCGTGCACTCATGGTACCGGCCACACTGAGACTTTCAACACACCGGAGAAAGCATCACACAACATGCTGGAAACTCAAGTAAACTCCCACTGCAACGTTACAATAATAGGCTACTTTTATCAGCTTGACGTTGAACTATTGCTCCATGCTCGTACCATGATAACGTTACATTGACTGCATTTAGCCGACATGTGGTGTTATAGCATAAGGCATTTCACTAACTATGCGTGTATCTTTCACAATCAGCAATGCCAACATAGGTGAATATATAATATGATAACGAAAACGGTTAGTGAACTAGACTGAACAATTTCAGTGTAACAGTAAGATCGTAGGAAGTAACATTACTGTACTGAACGTGTCTGGAAATGTGTATTATAAACAATATGATAGTAGTGGGATGAGTGACGTTAGACAGTAGATCTAGTAGCCTACATAAAATAAAAGTTACATCCTAAAGCACCTACTTTTTGTTATCCTGGAACAGTCTTTTGTATTCATTTCATGTCTCATATATGTTGTAGTTTACCTTGATTTCATTACAGTTTACCATTATTTATTTCAGCATATCTGAAAACTTGTAATTTATCACAATAAAAATAGCGGAGGTCTCTCCATAATTCAAACGCTCTGCCGATGTTGATCCGTGTTTTCGTCCTAAGTCGATCCGATTCACGTTTGGGCTGACGAGATAAATTTTTGCAGATAAATTTTGTTTGTTTTTTTATATTTATGTGTAGTTTGTGTTGGAGTCTGTGTTGTGCTGGAGGCAGGTCGTTTTTTGGTGTTATCAGACTCCATGTCGTCAGCTGCAGTGCCGTCGCATAGACTGTATATAAAAAGGAGAGAGGCTCGGGAGCGCGCATGCACGTCAC
This sequence comes from Rhinichthys klamathensis goyatoka, assembly GCF_029890125.1. Classification (NCBI taxonomy): domain Eukaryota; kingdom Metazoa; phylum Chordata; class Actinopteri; order Cypriniformes; family Leuciscidae; genus Rhinichthys; species Rhinichthys klamathensis. Next base: position 11,690,869 of record NW_026606587.1, on the reverse strand, counting down.
ATCCGATGGATTTCGCAGAAAATCCGACCCGGAGACTTCACATAAAAATAGGAATACTGGCCTTCAGCGGTAATAGCAAAACCCGACAAGTGGATCATTGTAATGTGTGATTACAACCCCTTCACACACAGGCAATAAAAAAAAGGATTCATTTTAGAAGAAAAGTTACATATAGCACCTTTAAGTAGGGGAGATAATGACACGCACACACCTGAACACAATGACAAAATCAAATCAGTGACCATGTCGACAAACAAGGCAGGGAGAAACGGTGACACCAAGCTTATGAACAGTTAAACTAAACAAGGTCCCTGACCATTTTAATCTGTTTTTAACCATTTGTGCAGTGTATTTCATCACAATATTGTCATATATATCAGCTTTTGCAGGGAGTCTGTTATTGCTGGAGAAGGAAACATTTCCCTTTACTAAAAGTTTAAAGGGGACGAGAAGCGCAGCGCCGCGTTATCTTACTTTCATAATGTCCTTAAACATAACAATATTGCTGGCCATAAACTGAGAAAGTACTGTTCGGTGTGCGATACCTCGAGTTGTCCTATAGACGCGATGCGGAGCTGCTCTTCTTGTCCGGTTTGCGACCCCCTTAATAGTCAGGCTGTGGCCAAAGTTATTATTATATTTGTAAAGTCGCTTTGGTAAGAGAGCTGGAGGGTAACTAGGAGCTTAAAGAAAAAGATGAACAGTACCGTAACATAAGCGCATCTCACTGCAATCCATAAAGAAATAAATAATTCAAAATAAGCCTGGAGGCATGACTAGACCTCGGCTAATAATCAGTGACTTTTGAGCACTAGGTTATAATATAACCATGTAAGCACTGGGATCAGTGAATGTTCAGACATGCTCACAAATCAACATGCAGTATGTGTCCAAAGAAAACATGTACCTTTCTGAGAGGGATTATGAGGTGAGAACAACTCTTTCATTCTTGCACTCTTCCTCACCTTCAACAATGTATGCCTGGGTTCCATTATCCCCTTCCTGGACAAAACACACACCCTGTTTGAGCGTGATGGGATAGGCAGAATCCACCAAACACAGCATCTGATCCCTATCTAGATATTTCATGCACTCATTTTCTGCTAAAGCTGATTCTATCAGCCTCTTTGACCTGAAAGAAATAAAGATAGATAGACAAAGAGTTACACTGGGGAAATGTAGCACTAGGAGACATGAGTATGTGTTAAAATTTTAGGAGGGTTCTTACTCTTCACTCTTGCTATGGCTGATTGGCGGGTTTTGTAAGACTAGTTTTGGCTCCATGGTTACTGAATCTGTAACCACTGCTTTCCTCCTCACTCTCAGGGAAGAAGCACGTTGTTGACCTAAATGCAAATGAAAAGAGAGTAAAGATGAATACCGGTAATAAGATGTTTTTATAAGATTAAAAAAAGACTAGGTAATTGCATCTGAACTCCGAGCGGTTTGTATACTGCATATAAAAATGTTTGCTTTTTCATAGACTATTATGGTTGCACTTGCACATGTATACTTTCGTCCTTGACTTTATGTCTATTGGGATTCAGTAGGTTGTACTTTATAAAAGTTTTGAATATTACTTAATTTAAAACTCAATTAACATTAACTTCAAACGCCAGTAACAATTAAAACTGTGTGTATGTGTGTGGAACCATACAGTCCAGTGTTTGCACTCTTAGATGAGACATGGCTATATGGAACGACAACTTAGCCACAGTAATGTTCATAACTATTACTAGGGAAACCAGAATTAGGAAACTAATCGACTAAGGACCAACCATTACATCACTATGTAACCTATCAAAAAACAGTCACTGGCAGTGTGGAGGGGCTTCAACGGGAGTGAAAATGTTGAGCTGCTAGAGTTTGCAAAGTTTATATGCAAATACGAAGTGATTCAGCAACCACCAATGCAAATGAAAACAAAGGCCCCGATGCATTCTCATTTATCTGATAGCAAGTTGACGTCGCTATATACAGGTGTTAACGGGGCATAAAACATTTTGAGCTTGTCCACTTTCGACCATTTCCAGAGCTATTTGAAAACACATTCCACCGAATTGCTTTTGTAGTGTATTTAACAAAAGGCCACCTACGCTTCGCCTACTGACCTTATACATAATCATTGTGGGACGTGCTGAAAGAAAGCGCACCAAAACATTATGCAATTCAAACTTTGCTGCATTGTAGCAAAACACATGGATTACAAACGAAATTGTAGCTGCTTTTTTTTATCCTTTTCAGTTGCTTCCTTTCTGATCACACCCGTAATCCGCGTAACATGGGTTTGTTCAGTCAATAGTGTTTGTACAATAAATCCTTGCTACCTAGAAAGTGATGTAGAGTGACAAAATAAGAGGGGACTGTCACAAAGAAATTCAATCAGAAGTGGTCACAGAAGACATGCATTTTAATAGGTGGAAACAGTACGTCTCGGCTGACCACTTGTGATCGCACTGAAAATGCATCTTAACACAAGGTGGAAAAGTTCACACCATCCATTCCCAGAAGAGATTTTTCAACAAAAAAATTATATTTGTGGAATATAAAGGATATTTTGAAGAATGTTGGCAACCAAAAAATATTGGAACTCACTGACTTCAAATATATGATAAAAAAAACCCCAAAAACATTTTTCACAATATCTTCTTTTATGATCCACAGAAGAGAGTAAGTTGTGGCCTTTCATATGCTAGACGGTAAAGTGAGTCATATCACATGGGTACGTTTTTTGGCATTTTGATGAAAGATTATGACAGCAAAAATTGCTAATGAAATTATTTAAAAATATATTGCTAAGCATTGGCCTAGAATACGACATGCCCCCTGCACTTTTAATAAAACGTAAATTTGTCCGCTGTACTTTGTTCACGTAGAGGTTTTCATGGGCCAATGTGAATAAATCTAGATTCAAATTCAAAGAGACGATATAATCTATGCATGACCTGATGTTTATTATCCAAATTGAAGCGATGTGAACATTGAGCGCTAAACTCTCATGTAAAGTATGTTTCAATCATAGTGGAAGCCATAGGGTGCTCTCTCCCAGAATCTTCAAAACGGACGCGTAGAAGTAATAATAATAATAATAATAATAATGTTTATTTTATATAGCGCCATTCAGAAAACTCAAGGTCGCTTTACAATAAAGTACAAATAAATACGCATACTGTCTTTTGTAGGTACTTATTTTGAATAAGTATTACTACACGACCACTAAAAAAAGTATGTTCTATATAGTATGAATGTGTGTAGTATGTAATCCGGAAGTATTACATGTAATCCGGAAGTACTACAGAGGAGCGGGAGCGGGCTCAGGGGCTGGAGTGGATGTGTGTGGCCCAGACACATAATGACAGAGCCATTATGGACAGTGCAACGCTCTCTGGGCTACGCTCTGGAATTTCCCTGTCGAGAGCAGGCTTCACTTCACTTTCTGGAGCAGACTCAGGAATTTCTCTCACTGGAACGGACCCTGTATTTCTCTCACTGGAACGGACTCGCTGATTTCTCCCACTGGAGTGGACTATGGAATTTCAGTCTCCAGAACTGACTCGGGAATTTCCCCCACTGGAATGGACTTAGGAGTGGACTCTGGATGTGGGGAACTTTTGCTACCAGGTCAACGCTGTTCGAAACCATCTTCCGGCTCAAGGGAAGACTGGAGGAATGAATGAGATGGTTCCGATGTTGAGGGTTCGGTCGCAGGTTCGGGGTGAGCTGGAGCACCCAAACGCTCTCGGGATGGGACTGGATGATGGTTTGTATCGTCCTTTAACTTCATCATGAAATGACACCATGAAATCCGAACCATTTAGCCAAAGGATGTAATTAATATAATCAAATAAGGCAGTGGTTCTCAAACCTGTACTGGAGTACCACCAGCCCTGCTCATTTTGGATGTCTCCCTCATCTATCACACCTGATTCAACTCATGAGCTCATTAGTAGAGACTAGACCTGAAATGGGTGTGTCAGATATAAGAAGACATACAAAATGTCCAAGGCTGGTGGTACTCCAGGACAGGTTTGAGAACCACTGAACTAAGGGTATATAACATTCACCGGGAGCAAGAATTTAAAATAAATCATCATTCAGTCCCATCCAAAAGCAGGCATCGAGCGTAGAATCGCTCCTTCTCACCAGATGGGAATATTCCAAAAACTCCTCCACATAGCGCTCTAGAGGTCGACCGTTTTGACAGATGGTGTACAGAAGATTGTCCTCAGCCTGTCTTCTTCTGTCAGCCAGATTCATGCACTGAGTCTCTGTAGGTCCTGGATCCTGTCACGGTGGATGGCTGTAATGAAGCGACCGACGAAGGAGATATGCAAAATAGTTCTTTAATCCATGAATCAAAATATTAACTAGAAGAACAACTCAGCGGAAACACAACCACATACACATTGACATGAAACAATCCAGGACAAAGAACTAACAGAAACTGAGGGCTTAAATACACAGGGCAAACAAAAGAGCTAAAGAGTTCATTAATGAGGGAAAGGTGAATAGGATGAATCAAATAAAACACATGGGAAAACTGGGTCAAAGGAAAACAGCAACTAAACATCATGAAAACTAAGACAAGACAGAACATAACCCTGACAGTGACATCGCAATCATGTTCCATTGTGGTCTATGGATCTGCCTGAAGTGTACATATTGAGTAGACTCACTCCCTCAGTCAAAATCGAGGGGTCGAGGATCTGTCCAAATAAACTCCCTCGCCCACCCACTGGATGAAGTTGAACGCAGCCTTTATTACAGTATAGAAACTATAAAATATGTTTTCTGCCTAATTCTGTGATAGCAATTTTTTTTTTTGCATTGTATAAAATCCATGATGACTCAACGCAAAAGTGTTTGTAGTACATAAACAGTCATAAAATTGTCATATAAGAGATAATATTACAGAATACAAATTAGTTTTTATTGTTCAGCAGTGTATTTAATTAAAAGCGAGAGATAGGAAAAAATAAAACCTGTCAATTAGACAAAGGTTAGGAAACCCTGGCATTACACTTGAAATTTCTTTCCCCATGCCATATCTGCAGACGAAACCCAACAAACACTGTCATGTTATCTTGCTTTCTGAGGCGGATACCTGGTGTTTGGGAGAGCAATCGTGTGAGACGCTTCTGGGACTGGCAGGTAATTATACCCAGCCACTTTGATGACAAGCTTTGGCTCAGGCATTTCAGAGTGAAAAAAACAACATTTGATATGCCGTGCAATAAAACTGGTCCCCTGGTTAGTCCAGTTATCCAATCACATCCTCTGTTGAGGGAAAGTCACATGAGTTTTTTTGTTCCGCATTAATAATGAGTAATTTGGTAAATGTATTGTAGTTTATGCGCATGTCTTCTTATCGGGTAAAAAAATAAAAACTCCACAAGTTTTTAAACGCATTTATTATGTGCATCTTGCCGTTTCCATCACATTTTTTATGCGATATCACAAAATTTTCATACAAGGTGGATGTAAAGATAGCTTTACTCCCCTTAGTTGTCCAGTAGTGAGCAGTGACGCCTGCTATTTGTTGGTTATTTGGTATCTAAACAGAATTTCATTAAGTTTAGAGACAACATTTCACAATGTTTACATTGTACACTAACTGGCTACTGTTTTTATTAGTGCTTGACACAAATTTCACGATTTAAATTAATAAGCTTGTGTTTTGATTCCAATCTTGATTGAATATCGATTAATTTGAATAAATATCAGGTAGCTACAGTAGCTACATGTTCATTTTTCTCAATTAAGGAAAAAATCTCTCAACTAATGCTGTAAACATTAAAGTTCCCCTGTAGTCAATAATTGCATCTCTTAAAGCTCATCGTTAATCACCAAAATGACATATTTAAACGTTTTTTCCTGAGAAAAAAAAATGTCTTAATGCCTTAAAATAGCTTGTATGTAACTCTATATTAGCAATGCCTCCACTCACTCACACCAGCTCAGAGATCAAATGCACTCGGTCAACTTTACTGTAGTAACGCTGCACAATGGCAAGTGGAAATACTGGTTTAATTCAGCCATATATGTTTGAACCAAAAACTGATTCAGAAGAAGTGGAAGAGTAAATTATACAGGCTCATCTACAAGTCGATGTATCAGAAATGCTTTTAATATATCGCTCTCTACAACGTCGAACACATAACGGTAATTGCTATGATTAGCCTTTTGCTTGACTACGTTATCAAAGCTAATAATGTGATGCTAGTGTTACACAAACCATGTTCCCGTTCGCCATCTCAGAGTCAGAGCGCCTTCTAAAAATCAGCCTTAGGTAAACGCTTTAAACAACTCAGAACGAAGGCATTGTTCATCATTACATCGTAATTTACATCATGTACATAATTCAGCCGCTATATTGCTAAATGTACACGGTTTTTCATACCAACAGAAAAATATACCGGGATAACCTGGCTTCTCTTGAGACTTTTGAGAATGTCTTTGGTTCACTGCAGTTTTAAGGAGAAAATACTTAATAGTGTTGACTTATGAATTTGCTCACGGTTTGTCTTAAAGCATATTAAAAACACCACAAAAAGACAGACTTGATTTTCACCACAGGGGTCTTTAATATGCTTTTTTATAATAATAGCATTATATTTTAAATGATATACAATAATGATAAAATATATACTCCAATAATGATATAATATATGATATAATAAATACGTAATACAGTGCATAGTATTTAGCTAAATATTTTTTAGATAACTAACATCCTATGGTTATCAAATGGCTTTTCTGAGGTAAATGTAACATTGTGTTTACAAGCCGTATTATTGGCCTCTTTCCACGGTTGAAACCCTGATTAAGCGATTACATGAGATATGATACGTTTCTTTAAGTTGTACTGTATCTTTTTCAACATACCTTCTGATGTTCATTCGTGTTAATTTACAATTAACAAATAGTAAAGAGGAAGAGATGATCGGTTCACCTCCCGCTTGAGCGCCAAAACGGTTTTTATTGTTTGAATTTCACAACAAAATTGACAGAATTTGAAAGCTGAGACTCTCCCACATAGCAAATGTTTTCTGGCCCAGCTCCGGGCCACACAATCACTTTTCCCTCGGCCCAAGTACCGCAAAGAATGACGGTACTGAAGTGGCCCAGAACTGGATTAAAGACAAGGGTCACACATGGGCCACAACCGGCCCGAATCTCAGCCAGTTAATCACCCTTAACTGGCCCTGAAGTGGCCCAGAACTGGATTAAAGACATGGGTCACACATGGGCCATAACCGGCCCGAATCTCAGCCAGTTAATCACCCTTAACTGGCCCTGAAGTGGCCCAGAACTGGATTAAAGACAAGGGTCACACATGGGCCATAACTGGCCCGAATCTCAGCCAGTTAACCCTTAACTGGCCCTGAAGTGGCCCAGAACTGGATTAAGGACAAGAGTCACACATGGGCCATAACTGGCCCTGAATAGGACCAAAACAGGTTTTATTTTTGGTACCAAGTCTCAGCCATAAGTTAACCTTATCAACACCAGAAACCCCAAAACTGAGCCATAACCCAGCCTAATCTTACCAAACCATATGAACAAATAAGTCACAGGAAAATTCAATTCTGAAAATTGCTTTATTTAACAATAACGTACACGCCAAAAATACATTTTTAAATTACATCTAGAATTGTGTAACTGTGTGAAGGCTATTTTAGTACATTCAAAGCATAACATCTTATTAGCACCTCAAAAAAGTGCATTTAATTTCAAAATGTTCTTGTCTGTCTTTAACAGTTACTTATTGTAGTAATGCACAAGCCAAAACATTTAATAATAATGAAAATTCACATCTAGAATTATGTAACTGTGTGTAGGCTATTTTTTTTTTTTGTACATTCAAAGCGCAACATCCTATTACCTCAAAGTGCATTTAATTTCAAAATGTTCTGGTCTGTCTTAAAGGAACACTCCACCGTTTTTTCATATTAAACTATGTTATTCCCTTAACTAAGACGAGTTGATACATACCTCTCTCGTCTCAGTGTGGCACTCAATCGCTCTGGCGCGCGGCAACACTTTGATAGCACTTAGCTTAGCCCAGTTCATTGATTAGGATCCAAACATAGATGAAGTTAGAAGCGACCAAACACCTCCACGTTTTCCCTATTTAAATACAGTTACACGACCAAGTATGGTGAAACAAAATAAAACATGGCGCTTTTCTAAGCGGGAAAAATGGATAATAATGTATGGCGGAATAGCACTTGGACTCGGCGCAGTAATATAACTATCATCGGGAGAGGATTATGAGTGATGATATTACTGCACCGAGTTGAAGTGCTATCAAGTGCTATTCTGCCATACATTATAGTTATCCATTATATGTTATAAGGCAATAACATAGTTTAATGGTCTGTTTAATATATTAATGGTCTGTTTAATAAAAAAAAATAAAAAGTTTAATATGAAAAAACGGTGGAGTGTTCCTTTAAACAGTAGCTTACTTATTGTAGTAATATTGTAGTAATACAGCTAGAGTTGTGTGACTACTATTTTAGTTGCCTGAACAGCCAAGTATACAACATTTTCCAATTCTAACTAAATTAATCTATGAATGAATCTAGCACTGAAATGTAACCATATTATAATGTAATTTTACTCTCAACAAACATAGAGCAAATTAAAACAATTACTTAAAACAAATTTACACATCAGAATTTTTGTATGTGTGAGGGAGAAAAAAATTGTTCTTAGGAAGTGAAGTCCAGCTCTGCAGCCCCTCTTTTCTCCTCAAGCGCTCTCTCCTTCCTCCATCTCTATCAGGAGCAAGCTGAAGCCATCTTGTATAGTTGCTTCTATCTCCTGATCGGGAGCATGTTGTGTCAGACGATTTTTTTCTCACAGCAGCTAAAAGACAAAATATTAAATTAATACAAAATTAATAAATACATATACCAACATTAATCCACCTGTAAATAAATGTAGGTAACAAAATAAAATAAGGTTGCTTTGGTTACATTTTATACAGGAAATGGTTGCTTATAATGTGGCACTATTGAATGACTGTCAAAATACTGTTGTCAAACTCACAACAGTATGACAACAGTATTTTGACAAACAAAACCTTTTTAGCAAACAAAAACCTTAAAAATGTTTAGATATGAAAACTGTGGTGTAAACACATGCTTATCTGTGAATTAACTTTTAATTTATTAACTGTTAAAATAAAACGGCAATTATCCACTAAAGGAATAGTTAAACCAAAAATGTAAATTCTGTCAACATTTCCTCACCTCCACTTGTACGATGCCTGTATGAGTTTCTTCCTTCTGTTGAACACAGCAGAGATTAAAAAAATAAATGTTTAATCAGTAGAGAACCACTTTCCAATTTAATGTTACATTCCAGTTACCTGTCTGGTCACCAACATTCCTCAAAATGTGTTCTTTGTGTTCATCAAAAGAAACCAACTCATCCAATCTTAAGAGAAAATGATGAGTACATTTTCAGTTTTGTTTGAACTTCCTTTAAAAAACAAGAACAGACATACACACACACACATAAAATAGCAGACATATCCTCCTGATTATCAAAGTCACAGATTAGATTTAGATATAATTAAATCTGATTATACAACCATTGAATCACTTTGAGCTTTAAAAGTCAATTACTGTTGTTTGTTGCTGATTTCGCTGTGATTTGTCCTATCATTTTAACAGCATTAACTTACATTACATCGCACCGGTCGCGTCAGTCTGTACTCGCATTCTCAAGGGGCAGTGGATCCGCTACCATATAAGCAAAAGTTCACTTCAATAAAGAACAAAGTGACATCCGAGTTTGAATTCTGGTATTTAAAAAAGCACAAAGAAAGAGAGCGACGAACTTCACTTACCTGAACAGCAGTTGTCTGACAGTGACAGACTTCTTCACCCTTCAGCGGGAGAAATTTCAAACGACGCATACATCACGTGAACCTCATTCACCAACCAGAAAAGCTGCTGTTACCGTGGAGATCGCGCCAAAATAAACATTTTTTAAATGATATTTTTTTTCAAACGTTTTTTAATAAACTGCTATATATATATAGTACGTTTTTAACATGATTTTGTGGTGCTTAAACTAAAAAGTATGGAAAATGATGACTATTTTGTATGTGAATTCTTTTTTCTTTAAACTATAAATTTATTTTAAAAAAAAAAATCAATTATCATGTTAGGAAAATGTATATTTTGTTCAGGTCAAATGGATTTGGGAATTGTTTAATGATTATTGAATTTTGTGAACATTGCTGAAAACTAATAGGCCTAGCAGCCCTAAATACTTATAACTGTCCAGTACACAAAGGCCCATAATCGCTACACTGATCTGGGCCATAATCGCTAAACTGATCTGGGCCACACACCTCCCATCCACAATCGGCCCAAATGTTGTCTGCCGTCATGCATGCAGTGCCATCATTGCCACGCATGGCCCAGAGTTGGCTGACATGATCTGGGCCACACACCTCCCATCCACAATCGGCCCAAATGTTGTTTGCCGTCATGCATGCAGTGCCATCATTGCCACGCATGGCCCAGAGTTGGCTGACATGATCTGGGCCACACACCTCCCATCCACAATCGGCCCAAATGTTGTTTGCCGTCATGCATGCAGTGCCATCATTGCCACGCATGGCCCAGAGTTGGCTGACATGATGCATGCCAGTGCCGGCAACACGCCAGCAGTGCCATTTTGAGGCCACATTTGGGCCAAGTCTGTTTGCTATGTGGGCTGTTTCATATAAAAATATCCTGCTCTGTCTTGTCTGTCGGTGTCAGTGTCCTCTTTGTTTCGATTTTTCACTGCGTGTGAAAATGGATGTGGAGTCAGAGCGTGAAAACAGTTTCATCTGCATCAGCCACATTTTAACACACATTTTTTAAATATTTGTTTTATTATTATAATGTTTATTATTGTTTTTAATAATACGTTTCTATATACATATTTTTAACTTTTAAACCATCTAGTCAAAATGTATTTCTGACTCAGCCTATAGCTTAAAAGTAGCTAGCTTAAAGAGCATATTGTAGGTAAAAAAAAAAATCTAAATTAATATATAACCTTGTATGAAAATACCATATGAAAAGGTAATGCAGGATTTAAAATGTTTTAAAAAGACATAAGGGCACTAATTTAGTAGATAAAGTGAGCGTTTCTTGGACTGCTCGTAAAAACGGCTTTTTTTTCAACATCGCGTCATTTTACGTCACGCTAGGGAGCCTCAGCCTCGGCTCAGTGCAGAGTAGGCTGGCATTCAGTGAGAGCGGCCGTGAGTCAGTGTGTTTTCGGTAGTTTTTGTATTTCAATCTATCATCGTCATGGTAAATTATTGTGTTTGTGGAGGTTGCAAAAACTCCGGCCTGTCAGGACATCGAGTCCACAGGTTTCCCACACAAGAAAAACGGTGCTGCTGTATATCTTTCGTGCCTGGTGCGGTTTGTGCAGGTGAAGAGACGGGATTTCTCTTCCGCATCGGCTTCGAGAAACGCGGTCGTGTGTAGCTTTCACTTCAGATCGGAGGATTATCATCCCGGCGATATGATGGAGTTTAACATGGGATGCCGAAGCAAAAATATTGATCGTCTAATACTGTACCAATTGCATCAAATAGTGTGATATAGGGAGTCATGCCCTAAATAGAGGCAACTTGTAATTGAAAAACAAAATTACTAGGTTGATTAAATATTCAAATCTTTAATTTTCTGTTTATGTTATAACCCAGATGAAAAATATGTTTTAAAAATGTACTTGAGTATGTTTTTAGTAACTTACAATAGAAATATACTCAAGTATAGTTTTTATACATTTAATAGTATACATCTACCCTAAACATACTAATGTCTGCTGGCCTGATATACGATGGTAATAATCTGTACAATATTGTGAGCACAGTGTATATCGTTAGCGAACGTGTATCTATAAGTATGTCTCTCACCAAGACACCTGTCCTGTTCTCCACTGGTTCTCCTCACACCACAACTCAATGTGTCTCTGACCGTTCTGTCTGACATTAATCCTGGCCTGTCCCTACTCTCTTGGCAGCATAGCAGGCTCATAATTGCATGGCTGTAGTCCATAATTGTAAGTAAGTATTTCCTCAGCGTCCGAAATGTCATTGCGATCCATTGTTTTCCTGTTGTTTGAATCGACCGCTCTCCCGCCCGTTACGTCACGCCCACCACACCCATTTTCAGACGCGGAAGTAAAATTTTCTCACAAAAACGACTCCAGAAGCTTATGTAGCGTATTTATAAGAATATTTTAAAGAAAATCTAGTTCCTACATTATTTTTCTATACATTGACTCGTTGGGTCCTCTAACCTGCAATATGCCCTTTAAAAGACATTTCAAAAATAAAACGACTTTCAGTACCAGCAGTGGCAGCTGAGGCTGAGATGCCTGGAGCGGAGAGGCGCAGACGGTCGAGCTCCCCCTGCAGGCGTCGTATCAGATCATCTTTAGCGTCCAGTTCAAGCTCCAGCTCGTCGATAAGAGCATCTCTTTGCCGTAACTCCTCAATCTTCAACTGAAGTGCGAACTGAAGATCTCTGAGAGTGCCCATGAGCCCTATATATATATATATTGGGATAGACTTGGACTGTGGAGCGAAATAACTGAACAATCCAAATAAATTAATGGCAGACAAAACTCAAGTTGCTCTGCTATATTTTAAGTCTTTAAAGCTCGACGACTTTGGTGCAAGCAGCGCTAGATAATAAGCCATAAGAAGCTACAACAAAACCAAATTTAGCCTATTTTTAATTTGTTCAAATATAGTATGGCAGAAGAAGAAGACATTTACCTGAATAATACGATCGAGGAACATGGGAATTACAAACACGGCGAAGGCGATTTTCCCTCAGACTGGTCAGCTTGTGGAATAGGCTACTTGAGAAATCCAGAGTGTGAATGTTTGAATCACGTCTTCACAGCACTCGCGGTGATATGAGTGTGTGTGTGTGTGAGAGAGAGAGAGAGAGAGAGAGAGAGAGAGAGAGAGAGAGAGAGAGAGAGAGAGAGAGAGAGAGAGAGAGAGAGAGAGAGAGAGAGAGGGAGGGGTGGGGGGGTATGTAGGAGGGCTCATTCTAATAATTAGCCAACATTTACGGAGAATTAAATACTATGACCACGGTGTTTAGGCTAGACGACTTGCATTTGATGACACAAAATACACGGTTTTCATTGCATTCAACCTTGCATTAAAGTCCCCATGAAATCAAATATTTTTTTTTTTTGGCTTTTAGTATGAATATGTTAAGCACTGTCATCTCTAAGCTAGTGTGCTCCAAAACAATGACAAAATTCGCATTTAGATGATATGCATTCAAAACTTATTTCTGCCAATATGGATCAATGATTT
>NW_026606587.1:11432500-11672500 GCF_029890125.1 Rhinichthys klamathensis goyatoka | reverse complement strand
TTCAATTGACATGTCCTTCGGATGAGACGTTAAACCGAGGTCCTGACTCTCTGTGGTCATTAAAAATCCCAGGATGTCCTTTCGAAAAAGAGTAGGGGTGTAACCCCGGCATCCTGGCCAAATTTGCCTCTGTTCATCATGGCCTCCTAATCATCCCTATATATACAGATTGGCTTCATCACTGTCTCCTCTCCACCAGTAAGCTGGTGTGTGGTGGGTGTTCTGGCATAATATGGCTGCCTTCGCATATAAATGCTATGAATTATTATTATAATTATTATTATTTAGTAGGGTGACTGATATATGTAGAGAACACGCATGCCGGTATTGCACTCTATAATCTCTATCCAGGATTTTCCTGTAAACATTGGGTGTGAAATTTCTTGCCTTAATTTAGTATTCGTGAGCACTTTTACAACTAAATTACTTTTGTTTGAAATGTAATTAATTTGAAGATTCAGGAGAAGTGACTTCTCAATTTTAGTGGCATAATTCTTGCAGTCACTGGTTCAAACATGTTTATAATGTTTCAACAGGCTTTAGCTTCCAGAAGGCAATTTATTTTTGTAATTTACAATCAATCAAAGAGGTTCATTGTAAAATCAAGGATGAATGATTAAAAATTAGACTAAAAATTAAAAAGCCTTAGAAATGGAAGCTTACTTTCTATAATGTATGAACATTTGACTGTATAATTCATAATGTTGTGTTATTCAGATAAATAAAATATTTTTCTCATCCTTAAGTATGTGTGTTTATGTAACAACATTTTAAAAATTAAAGGTTTAGTTGTGATCTTGTGGTCTGGGCCTCAAATTAAATTTGTTCTGGGTAACACTTTTTGGTAACAGTTTATTTTAGTGTCCTTGTAACGCATATTACATGTAATTACTGTGTAATAATAACTATAAATTATGCATAATTACATGCAACTAACCCTAAACCAATATAGTAAGTAAGTAAGTACATGTAGTTAATTAATATTACTCAGTAATTTAATGTATACATTAACATACATGTGGTTTAAACATAGATAATTGGTCACTCTTTTATTTGTTTAGCAATATTATTATTGTATTTTAACTGCCCTCTATTCATGAGACAATCATGTTCATAAAAATACATAATATGCAATAAATGAACACACGATAAGCACGTTTTCATTGCGCGGTGTTGTTTTGCTTATGTCTCTCATCAACTTTATTGAATGGGTTTACTTGTGCGTGTGACCAGCTGTTCCTTCTGCTCGTCATCAGTGTGACGTCACCGCGTGGAACTCGGCAGCGGGATTTATAAAGCCGTGCGCTCTGACGCAGTTGTCAAAAAAACCTAAGCTAGTTTGTAAACACCGCCGACGGCAGGTTTTCTTGGATATTTTTAACATCTCCCAGCCCTTGACAATGAAGTTTATGGACAAAGAAGAACATCCCTTTGAGAAGCGACGGTCCGAGGGGGAGAAAATCAGAAAGAAGTACCCGGACAGAGTGCCTGTGATCGTTGAGAAAGCTCCCAAAGCCAGAATAGGAGATCTGGACAAGAAGAAATATCTTGTCCCTTCTGACCTCACAGTGGGGCAGTTCTACTTCCTCATTCGGAAAAGGATCCACTTGAGGGCCGAAGATGCCCTCTTCTTCTTGGCCAACAACGTCATTCCTCCCACATCAGCCACTATGGGGATACTCTACCAGGAGCACCATGAAGAAGACTTTTTCCTTTACATTGCCTATACAGTGATGAAAGGGTCTATGGGGACGTTTTGAGAGATGTGTAATGAATTTACTTGCCCCACAATACCCCTCTTTAAAATAAAATGATCAATACGTTAGGCCACACAAAGTGTACATGTTAAATGCACGTTCATATCCTCCTCCTTGTCTGCTTATGAAATCTTGTTATGCTGCCTGCATATTGTTCCTTCCTACCTAAGAGTTCCGCCCTCATTCTTGCTTTTAGGCCTGATACTTTGTCCTGGTCTGTGTCAGAAAATTAGCGGTACTCATATCCGTAAAAGCTTTTTCAATGTTCTACACTTCTCCTTTCAACTTTTCTCACTTTCCTTTAGCACCAACATGCATCCTGAAGTCACTCTTCTACAGTCTTTAATGTTTGGTTTGATTTTATTTTTACCATATTTGCACAGACCAAAATCACTGATAATTCTGGACTATCATACCATGTAATGTGTATGTGTATGTGTGTGAGTGTGTTTGTGTATCATTGCCAATTATTATTTTTCAATCATATTTATGTCTATAACTCCGAAGCGAATTGAGATATTTTCACCAAATTTGGCACACTCATGTATGGGCTCATTCTGAGGACACATGAAAAAAAAAAGTGGGATTTTGCCTGTTGGTGGCGCTATAATAGAACAAAACGTGAAATTCCCATTGACTTCAATACAGTTTTGTGATGTAAAATGCTATACTCAACAAATGCTTAACAAATTATGAAACTCAGAATTTGCCACCAGCACCATCCCCTGAAGGTACTCAAAAGATTTCAAGTTAGCGCCACCTGTTGGTCAAAAGTTAAATTAAATTTCCAAAAATGCTAATAACTTTTGAATAAATATGCCTATTGTAATGACACTGGTCTTATTAGATTCCTTGGGTCATGCCGAGAACATAGATACCAAGTTTGACGTATTTGGACAAACTTCCTGTCCGCCATCTTTATTTATTTTTGAAACCTTCTTTTTCGAACTTCTCCAAGACCGTTGGTCCGATTTTCACCAAAATCGAATCGTGTCATCTCCAGACCGTGCCGACTAAAAGTTATGGATTTCAAAGTTGAGGCATGTTGCCAAAATGACTATTTAGGCTTTATCTCTGCAATGCCTTCACATTTTCACATCAAACTTTGTATGTGTCATTGCCACCTCACTCTGGTCACAATGCATCGATTTCATAACTGCGCCACCTATTGGTCGAAAGTGATAAACCATTAAATCATTTTATAGGTTACTGTATATATAATTTTTAAGCCATCTTGCCTAAATTCATCTTTAAATGTCTTTAGTTGCTCCTTGCTGCTGTTGGTCTGAAACTCCCAGCCATGTTGGCATGTCTTGTCGTCTGCTTTTGCGCTTGGCCCCGTAATGGCTATATTTTTTCAATTTGTTTGGATTGCTGTTTATTTGAATAAATTGGTTAAAAGATTTTTTTTTTTAAAGTATAAAGCCGTGCAAACTTAAAGTCCTTCTGTGGTGAGTTTAGGAGATATTGAGTTCCTCTGCTGTGGTTTCTTCTGAAAGAGAGTGGGCAAAATGGACGTAGTAGCGGAAAGAATAGGGAATGCAATTCTATATGTGTACAGGCCTGTCCAAATGTACAGCCTTCATTAACAGCCTGAAAAGACCAAAGCATTGTGGCTGGGACTGGAGGGACGAACTTATTTCCGATCAGAATCGATTCCGTCTGTACGGGCATAAGAATATAAAGCATTGGAAGAACTTGAAAAGGGCCTTGTTTGAAAAGAGGGAGAGGTGGGCGTATCCTGTTAACCCTCTGGGGTCCTTCGGCCCAAATGGACCCGAAGCATTTAAAAAATTTTTTTTTTTAAATCATTGCTTTATCGGAATGGTCCGAAATTTGGTGACTTTGTTGGTACTTGGCATATGAACACCCCAAAAAATTGGGGACAGGATTTGAATAGTCTAAGTGGTTGTAAAAAAAATAGTCACACTCAGGACCTTCGGGTCCAAATGGACCCCCATAGGAAATGAATGGGAAATTGGCAAAAATGTATTTTTTTTTAAAAAAAGTTATTTTGTGCGTACAAACTACAAATCAGCCACGATCCAGAAAAAAAGCACACAACAGTGAAGGGGGGAATCTATAAAACATCAAGAGTGCAAAACAGACACATCCACACACACACACAAACACACTTTTATACACATACACACTAATAAATTCAGATTACATATGGGTTTTGAATTTTTAAAATGCTCAGTTTGTCCACCAGATGGCATCCATCTCATTTCAAAAATTGCTTTCATGAGGCCTAGGCTTGACTCTAAAATGAAATACAGCTTTAAAAAAATAATAATAATAATAATATTTTTTTTAAATTTCTATTATATTCAATGGGGAAAAAATGGGTCATAATTATTGCATTAATATTAATTATAAATCATTTTTATTTTTGAAATTATCTCAAAACACCAAAAAAGAAAAGAAAAAATATTATAAAAAACAAGTAAAAAAAAAAAAAGCTGATTTTTTTTAAAGGAGTCATAATGTGCAATTTTCACTTTTCCATGAGAATCAATGTATGTTATGATTGACTAACGATTATACATTGGCCGGGATGCCGATATTCAAAAGTGAAGCGTTTGTTTACCCCAGGGTTCTTAAACTAGCCAACGTGCACGCGCACTCAAATACGAGATTTCAATTTCTCCCCCGACATGACGTCAAGACGGGGCCGGAGGATATACCATATATGGACACCGCAGAGGAGGCCCGCCCTGCCCCTCTCCCCATCATATTCAGTCAAGAAAGATGCAGAAACGTAGTGCACACGTGAGTTGCTCTGTGGTTGACTGTCATAATCCACATTCTAATGTTTTTTCTTTACCCAAAACTGACCAAACTACAAGGGACAAGTGGATGAAATTTATTTTCAATGACGCTGTTCCAACAACCATCTCAACTTGCTCAACGTTAGGTGTCTGCGCTAAACATTTCACAAAAGAATCTTTTACAAATTTGGGGCAATATCAGGCGAAGTTGGCATCGAAGCTACGTTTGGAAAAAGGTGCCATTCCAACAATCAGGGACTTGCCTGAATTTGAAACGGTAAGACTGTGTTTTTATTACTATATTTTGTGTAACAAAACAGCAGCTAATTACTAATGCGGTTAATGGGTTAATGTATGTGATGTAAACACGGGGAATGGACTCTACGAATGCTAGTCACATCTTTCCACTTTAAACAGACTAGAAAATGATACAGCTATTATTTAATATAATCGTATACAATGACAACATATCATTGTATTGATTTTTTTATATAATAGATAAGGATAGATAAATTTAAAAAACAGTCAAGAATTAATAAACATAAAGAAAAACATAACGTTACATGTCTGCAGATGAAAATGATTAAATATCTAAAAAACCACAACGTCAAAAAAGGCAAAAACAACACATTATAGCAAACGTTAATCTCTATAACCACTGTAAGCTGAAAATAAAGTAGACTACATCTCCGTTAATGTAATCTACATTAAATTAAAGCTAAACTTATGTGGGAGAAAATAGCAAAAAACGTTTTAGCTCGTTACTGATGTCTCAGTCAAAAAAATTGTCTTTACCATTCAGAGACATGTTGATGTAGACGTCCTTCAATTGACTGTTGTACTTGTTCCTCTTCCGTTTCCAGCTCTGGTTCAGAGTCTGGCTCAAACATATACGGTTGAATCCCGTAGGTCGCGGCCAGGTCGGGTTCATTAACAACTTGCGCCATGATCTCTTTTTGGAATGATATGCTGAAGTTACCTGCGGTGTCAAGCCCCCTCCTTCCTGCCACCAATCAACGCGCCCCTCATTTGCATTATTAAAATTACCGTCCACGACAGCCAAAACCTCGCATCAGATCTCGCGAGACAATAATGCATTCAGAAATAAGGGTCAAACGAGCTCTGTGTTTATTTTTTTCCAATTTTTCTTTTTTAGAAGGGCATGAAATGACTATAATAGAGCGTGGGTATCAAAGTTAATACTACATTATGACTCCTTTAATAAATATTAATCCCACCCTTCCGGCCCATTTGGACCCGAAGGTCCTGAGTGTGACTCTGAAATGAAGGACCCCAGAGGGTTAAAATACCTCCAAAACTATATCGGCAGTTTTTCATTGACACTTCGGATTGGTCAGAAAAACGGTTTTCAGAGAAGCCCATGGACCTCTTGACCAAGAAAATTGAAATAGAGAAGGCTGTGGTGTCTGTAGATGATGACGCTCACCCTGAGCCATCTAAGATTTCTGCAATATATTTACAGAAGCATTTGATGCTTGATATAAATTCAGGCCAATTTGAGGAGGACAATAATGAGGCTGTGTCATCTGGGACTTCTACTGATGCTGATGCTACTGATTCTGCTGCTGCTGCTGCTGCTGATGATGATGATGATGATGAAGAACATTTCTCAGTGGTTGATGATGAAGAATATTTATCTGCAGATGAGTGAAAAGCTCAGCACCTTCGCTCAGATGGGCAGCAACGATGAAACAAACTGCCCACTGACACGACTGACCTTCTCAAATTCAAGAGTTGAAGAAAGAGATGAAAGGCAAAGAACTAGAGAAGCCCAAGAACCTCACGATCATGAGTACAACTGCAATATATTTACAGAAGTCTTTGATGCTTGATTTAACATGTGTAAGAAAGAGCAGCTGCAGGTAAACCTCACTCCCCTGGCCTCGTCCGCCTCCCACACCAGAGACCCGCACAGCCTGAGGAGTAACACATTCTCATTCTCAGCTCTGTGAATTCGACCATTTCCAAGAGTGTGAGAAAAGTCTGGAAGGCCAAGCAAGCTTCAACGGACGAGACGCGCAGATGGTGCATGATGGTGCCCATTTATACCAACAGGTCAGTAAGAATTAGACAAAATCTAATCATATAAATCTAGACTAGCTTTTTGGTAATGATGTAAAAACATTTATGATGGAAAACATGTCAATAATTGAATCGTTTTCTATTATTATCCTACCAACAGATGAATGGGATCTATGGCCTATACATCTGACAGGCATATCATGTGTCCAGAGGCATGTGTGCTGACTGTGACACCTGTGAGGTTCAGCACACATCTACAGCCGTCTCCTCCTCAGCGAACACAAACTGCTCTCAGCAGATTTACTGGATCAAATTTTGAAAATGGGTTGTTCTAAAGAAAAAGGATTCTGAAATCGGATTGGATCACAAGATCCAATCTTGTTTTTGATCTGGATCAAATTCTGTTGGTCAGTTTTGTGTTGTTCAAAACTTTTTTTGTAAGATTGGGCTTCCCTTGTTCCAAAAAATTGGATTACCCTGATCCCAGCAGAAAGGTGGATTTCAGAAACAAAAAATGTAATACAACTTTAAAACTGATAAAAAAAATACAACATTGTTATCATGTAATATATATGGGGTTTTTTGTTGTTGTTGTTGCTAGAAGTAGACATTAGACTACCTATTAAAGGTGCTCTAAGCGATGTCACGCGTTTTTTAGGCCAAAACATTTTTTCTCACATACAGCAAACATCTCCTCACTATCCGCTGGCTGCCTGTCCCCTGAACACACTGTAAAGAAACGCGATCTCTGCAGACAGCCCAGGCTCCACAAACAGCAACAAAAACAAACTGCGGCCACCCGCTCCCCGAAACATGACAAACAGTTCCAGCCAATCACCGACAAGAAGGGTTTGGGGGGTTAGTGTGCGGATGAGGAGGAGGGAGGGTCTAGCTAGCCTCCGTTTTGTTTGACAATAGTTCGAACGTCAACAAGAAGTGACGTCACCCAGGATCGCAAAAGGTGATGATACACAGGGCAACATTTTGAGCAATGTTGCTGGGCAATGTTGCCGTCAACGGGGAACCAGATGAGACACAGTGCCCACGACCGATCTAAATTATCCAGATAGAAACGTATTGCCCATTTTCAATGGGAAGGTGCCCAAGCAACAATCGCTCGGCAAGATTGCCCAGCAACATTGCTCAAAAAGTTGCCCTGTGTATCATCACCTTTAGAGAACCTTTAAGCCTTCCAGTAAAGTAAAAAAAAAAAAGCTTTACTGTAAAAGTAAAATAACCCTCCAAACAGCTGTAATTTTAAGGGCCAGATTTACTAACCGCTTGTAACAGCATATGCATATGCATATTATGGGGATCTATTATGCAAAATTCACTCTTATATTTTTTTGACAGTAAGATAAAGATTTGAAGATATCCGGTGTGTGTGAACACAACCACACTATTATGGTAAAAATCCATGCACTCTTATTTCCCCCATACTTCAGAAATGGTGTCTTAAAATTAGCAGTTCAGAAATGCATCTGTTGTGATGTCACAGTAGAACAGGCCCCGCCCACAACTGACGACAATCTGCCCTATTAGCTTAGCTCCTCCCCTCAATGAGCTGTACACAGCCCGCCATGTGTAGCTTTTTACCTCTTGCGATTGTATTTAGGCTTCAAAAATCCTAAATCTTGTGTCAATTTGTGAAGATTATCCTGATGAATGAAATGAATAAAAAAAAAAAAAATTTTTTTTTTTTTTTTTTGCAATAATCCAAAAGCAAATGGACAATTTTTATAAGGTTTTTGTTGATGGAACCAGGATAATGCGAACTTCTGGGTTGGTCTACAAAAAAACATCATCACTGCATCACTCTATAGAGTGCAACAGTGCCTGCCCACTTTTGTTAGTTTGAATATACATTGAACCAAACAATATCATAACATCTTAGTAAATAATTCAATAAACTTTATTTTTGACAGAACATTTCGTTTGTGACAGAAATGTGTTGGTACTAGTGACCACAATATTTAGTTTGCCAAGGCTGAATCAGACTGTCAACATTTTACAATACAGTTTTTCTGAATTGCTAAAACACCCCTTAACTGTCACCGTCCCACAAGTGGGACGCTTGCCATTATATTTTTAAAACAATAATATCTTAGTAAAAACCTTAAGTAATATTGACAAACTATATATCATTTGAAAGCTTACAATCTCTAGTTTCCATATTTGGTGACTGATTTTCAAAATACATTACAGAGGAGCCGTAATTTATCAATTTGCAACAAGAATATTTTCATACTCCTAAGGCGTGTTCAGACCTTTATTTTGAAATAACAATGAACATGAAAAATCATGAAAAAATGGTAGAAACCTCAGTTTGTTTTCATGCCAAGAGTTCAAAAGATAGCATCTATTCAATTATTTTAGAAAAAAAGATCTGAAAATGTTTTAAATATAAAGAAAAATAATAATAAATTCACCATTTGTGATGTGGCAGCGAGCTATAACGCACATGCGTGTTCTTTGTATGTGTTTCTTAGAGGTTGAATTCATATCAAAATCTGCCAAACTTCCCACTACTTCTGAATAGGATCTCTACTCTACTGAGGGTCACGCATCTCTAGAGTAGAGTAAAATAATGTAAAATTTGCTTATGAAAAGAATTAAAGGGTTAGTTCACCCAAAAATGAAAATTCTGTCAGTAATTACTCGTCCTCATGTTGTTCAACCCCGTAAGACTTTCGTTCATCTTCGAAACACAAATTAAGATATTTTTGATTAAATCTGAGAGCTGGATCACTCCTCCATAGGCTTCTTAAGGGATCGAAACTGACCGGCCCAAAAGTTATTATAGACATCGTTTAAATAGTCCGAGTGACTACAGTGGCTCAATCTTAAGTTTATCAAGCAGCGAGAATACTTTTTGTGCGCAAAAAACAAACAAAAATAACGACTTTATTCAACTAATCATTTCCTTCTCTGTGGGCCGTGAGATTTCACGTAGTGAAACTACGCAGCGCTTCTAGGTTGTACGTCACGCATCACACACATGACCAGCGTCGGCCAATAGTGAGCCTGCGTGTGACGTGCAACCTAGAAGCTTTGCGCAATATCACTACGTGAAATACCAGAGCCAGCGAGGTGTTGCTTTACAGAGACTCAGCTGACACCAGAGTCTCTTCAGCAGGCATCACGGTCAGAACTGGGAGGAAATGGCGAGCGCAAGAGGCAGTCGACCAAGCAAAAGCAAGACTGAGACATAGGGTCTTAGTTGGCTCTGTGGCAGTGGGAAGAGCTGGTCTAGGTAGCCACACAAAACCACACTACGACAAAGCCCAAGGAACGAGAGAGACACCAGATGGTGCAGGGAGAGATTCGTGCTGAGGTGGAGGAGGAACGTCTAAGTAGGACAGTGGCAATGCGCCAACCAGGAGCCTGGGCCAATTGGAATCATGCAGTTGCCTGGAAGATCACCTGGACAGAACTATGGAAGTCTGAACCCGCAAGACTTAAGTTCTTGATCCAGTCGGTGTATGATGTCCTCTCAAGTCCATCTAACCTTCATATCTGGGGCCTAGCAGAAACACCAACATGCCCATAACCAGGTGCTGAAGGTAGTAGCGGACACTGCACCGCAATCCGGGAGTCTAAACATCAAGTCCCAGTGAGGCACAACATCTCCTTTGTTAGGGCAGGGGAGAAACCTCAGGGAGAACGTAAGGCCTCAACAGGACTGCTAGCCATGGCCCGTGACTGGCAGATGCATGCAGACCTTGCGAGGCAGTTAAAGTTCCCCGAGCACATAGCAAGGACATCACTGAGGCCAGATCTGGTCTTAACATCTGACTCAACAAAGCACGTGGTGCTAGTGGAGCTTACTGTCCCCTGGGAGGACAGGATGGAGGAGGCTTTCGAAAGGAAGAAGGCCAAATATCTTGAGCTGGTTGAGGCATGCAGAGGGAGAGGATGGAGGGCCCACTGTGAGCCAATAGAAGTGGGCTGCAGGGGCTTTCTAAGTCAATCTGTGCATCGGGCATTCAGGCTCCTTGGCATCAGAGGGTTGCGTGAAAGAAGAGCCACTAAAAACATCAGTGAGGCCGCCGAAAAAGCCTCAAGGTGGTTATGGATCAAAAGGGGAGAAGTATGGAGTAGCGCGCTGCTTGGACACAAACCGGGGACTGATCAACCCCGGTTGGGTCGCCCAGGTGGGGGTGTCTGAAGATCAAAGACCCGAAACACCCTGTGACCCTGGGTCCTTCACTGAAGATGTGTCCAAGCTGCACCTTTAAGGTGTTTCAAAATCAAAACAGATATTTTCGTTTGTGGGGTCTGAATCAAAATACCCAAATATAATGTTTCTCATATGTATTGAGAAGCCTGACCAAATCTTACACTTGATAAATTGATCATGTTTTGCAGCAGTGTTGTCTCGTGATGATGACGTCCCATAATTACACTGTAACATTGACACCTTAAAAAAATGTAGTTTTTGCAGTAACTATAAATTATGCATGTTTACCTGCAACTCACCCTAAACCAATCCCTAACCATAGTAAGTACATGTAGTTAATTATTAATATTGCCTACTTTACTTACTGTAAATGTAAAATTACACTGTAACACGGACACCTTAAAATAAAGCGTAACCTTGTTCTGTTCTGGATCTGAGTTTTGGTTTATGGTCTGGCACAAGACTGGAGTAATTTTCAACATATTTAAGCATGGTTTCTTTTCATGACCCACTCAGAAGGTCTCCAGTCTTGTTTGGTGATGCAGCAAACATTTATGAGAGCCTTGTTTCATTTTCTGTATTTTAGGAAAGGCAAACGTCACATGTTCATTTTTATTGAAAATATTAAATGTTAGTTTTATTTGTAAATATATTTATATAATTGTTTTCCTGTTTGTCAAAGCACGTTCTTAAGCTGGGTGAGGCGCACTCACCGCGCATGCGCAGTTGCAGTGTCATTGACGTCATGTCCGTGGGAAACGTCGGCTGCTAGTCCACGAATGTCCAGCGAGATAATTATCTATTCTTTGTTTTGTATTTAATTTTATAAATGTAAAGATGATTCTTACTGTAAAACCTCTTCAAGGAAAAGAGTGTAATGTTCAGGTAAGCTTGTGAGTCGTCTGGTGTTTTGAAGTAGTAATGTGGCTGTATTAGCTGCTTTAGCATAGCGCTGTGCTGCAGCTTTCTATTCATCTTTATGTTGTATATGTAATGCTAACATGTGCTAGCCAGTGATCTATAGATAATGATGCAGCCACTTATTTCTGCTGTAGCTCATTTGACGCGATTTACACTCTCTAACGCGGTTATTTTGTCCTCGACACAATAGTGTCTCCAAACCTATTGAGCTCCCTACCTAGATGGCAGTTTTGAGTTCACAATGCGATGTTGAACGTGTCTGTGATTCACAGAAATAATTTCTAGGTAGAAAGATCAATAAGTTTCGAGTCACGGTCAGTGGCAGTAAACTAGTTAGATCAGGCAAACGAGTTGTCATTTAATTGATTAGATATGCCCACTTACTAGTTACTGTATTAATACTTTATTGGTGTTTTTGTTTGTTGTGAAACAGTGATATTTTAGCATTAAAGAGGTAATATTTTATACATTTTTAATTTTTGCATATTTATTTATTTTATTTCCAGTTCTTTTTGTAAGCAGGAAAGTTAAACTAAATCAAATTGTGAAATACTGCCTCAGTAACTTGCTAAAATTAGTTTAATGTTTTGGTAAAATATTTTACGTCAGTTAAAGAGTTAGTTCACCCCAAAAAACGAAGACATTTTAAAAAAAAAAAACAATGAGGTTCATTCTCCTGTTACGCAGCACGTTTGAGTTTCTGCAAGAACCAATGAGATGTGATCTCGTGAGGCAAACAATTGCTGTTTATGTTTATGAGCTTCTGTTTATGTTCGCTGATCAATATGTATGTGAATAAAAACCTAGCCTAAATTCATTGGAAATTCAGAATTTTCCTTTTTTGTGTGAACTAACCCTTTAACTTTTATTTTATAAGTAACATGTTTCAGTAAAGTGTTTTTTTTATGTTTTTCGACTTACTTCGGAATGAAACAGAAGTCACAATAGTTTTTTCTTCCCTATTGTGACGTGTATCCGAGTGAAACGGCTTCTCGAACAAGAACAAATGTAGGGCGGGACTTGATTTTATCCATGGGGAATTGATTGGATGGTTGTGGTTTGCTATTGGTGGATCTCATGTGAGTGACAGGTTGCCCCGCCCTCACGCCAGTATACAGGTCATCAGAGAAAATAAGAGGGAGAAGAAGTTATTTTTTCTTTTTTGTATAAAGATGAGGCCACATGATTTTTTTTTAAAGCTGCAGTCCTTAGCTTTTTTTGGGTTAAAAATTATTCAAAATACATATTTGAGAAAAATACATAACCAGCCAGTGTTCAAAACTATCTTGCTTGCCTTAGCTCGATTCAAAGCGGTAAGCTTGTATTAATGTTTCCAGTGGTACTGGTGGATTTCCGCGGGAGATTCGAGCATGTCTTTGCGTCATTACGTCACATCTGTACACATAAAGAAGGAGTCTCGGCTATAGGCTATATTGCGTGTGAGGATGTTGGAGGTGGAGATTTATAGCCTTTTCTCACAGCACTTGATATAATTAAACTTATTAATTTGATGGCGGATCCAGAAAGGTTCAAACGACAATCACCAGTGACAAGAGATTCACCCGCTGTAAAATGCAAAAGACTTCGTTCGGACTTTGGAGTGGATACAGAAAAAAAGAGACTGCAACCGGACCCATGCGAAAACAAGGATACTTATCAGGACATTACATGTAGTCACACAATGCTGATATTGTTAACATTACCAATTTGAGAACAAAGTATAATTTGCATGGTTTTGCGTGATATAAGCAATTTTTACATTTACTGCAATGTCAGAACCAGAACAAAAGTGGATGTTACTTACTAGTTCAGATGACATTTTCCGGTGAAAATGATTATGTTGGTCATACTTCCAAAAAGAATAATCTGTGATTGTGAATGCCAGTATCCACACCGGCGCGGCGACTGACAGCCTCACACTCTCCTCAAACATTGGATTCATCCGCGCTGTGCCGTGCCGAGGCACAACTCACGTAAAGTTGATAATTCCGTGAATGACTGCAATTGCAGATTTCGAACAGAGATGGCGACAAAGAGGAAAAACTACGGACTGCAGCTTTAAATAATGATGTGCAAAGACAAATAATTTATAATCAATACTGCACTATTTATTTTTATTTTTTTTAAAACCTCGAAATAACCCTGGTATAACAGAAAGCAATCGGTTCAGTTATACAAATACAGGTCATGTGTATAAATATCATCTCTGCCAGTGCATATAAACAAGGCTTTTGTCAGCAGATGTGTTCTTTTGATGCACAGGTGACAGAAAATGAAAAGGTATCGACGGTAAAAGAGTTGGTATCAAAGCGTTTAAACATCCCTCCAAGTCAGCAGAGACTGCTGTATAAAGGAAAAGCGCTCGCAGGTAAAAGCTTGATCAGTAAACATACACTCATTATTTAAGGTAACACTATAACACTCTTCATATTTGGATTTCTTCCAGTCATGGCCAGTGTGTGTGCGGTGTGTTGACGGTTGTTTTCGTGTTTCCAGATGAACACAGGTTGAGTGATTACTCGATTGGCCCGGAGGCTAAGCTGAATCTGGTGGTGCGTCCCGCGGGAGAGAGGAGCAGTGGCGCGGGGGGGACCAGCGGCTGGAGTAATGACAGAGCGGGCAGTGGCGTATGGCAGTTACTGTCAACTGTCCTGGCCAAACACTTCAGCCCTGCCGATGCTGCAAAAGTGCAGGAGCAACTCATTAAGGTACATACAGACAAAAATATCCTTTTATTACCTTTTGTTGTTGTCATTTTAATGTCTTTTGTGGTGAAGTTTATTTATTTACCCCAAGGACCTTAAAGGCCCCCTGAAATCAAAAGTTTTTTAGCTTTTAGTATGAATATGTTAGCCTTAAGGCCATCCTTAAAAATATTTTGGTTTGCAGTAACAGCAAAAAAAAAAAAAAAAAGGGTCGGTAGGTAGGTCTATTTTTTTTTTCAAGATTCAATGTAAAAAAAAAAAGGATAATTTTGGTCATGGTGATTACGTCGGTATGAATTTAAACAAATTTACATATCGTGACGTCACTGACTGGGTCTTCAACCCCCATGCCTTCGGGCGCACCATTGCGAACCTCATTCTGATACAGGTTATAGACCACAAACAATTTGAAATCTTTGTCTAAAAAAACATATTTATTGCATTCATTTGGAAAAAAATAGGCAGAATCAATAAAAAAAAAAAAGAAGCCACTAGATTTCAATGAAAGTGGATTTTCAGAGGGAAACAAATAAATTAAAATAACTAATCTCACCAGCGCCGCGCCGACCAATAAAACAGCGCGTTTGGCACCATTCGTTTACATTTGACCCATACTGTTACAAGCCCCCTTTCTGGTCTAGGGGCAGGAAAGGAGGGTAACAAAAAGTTGCAGGGAGAGAGTGAGAGATTTGACCCATAAACATCTGCTATTATTAACGGAAATTAGTGAGGTCAAATGGCTAGGCGCATTGTAGAAACTATAGGCCTATTAAGTATAGTCCTGACATATTATGGAATGGTCGATTTTCTTTTGTGCTATTTAGTACATTTCGGTATGGGATGTGCTGTTTTATTGGTCAGCGCGGCGCTGGTGAGATTAGTTCGCGCCGCGCTGACATTGGCTGGCGCAAGCAAACACTTCTCCTGCGCTGTCGAGTCTGTCGCGGCTCGGTCCATTGAGCAGCGCAGATTACAAGTCAGCGCAGCGCGAACTCTGTAACACACCGCGCCGTTTGTCCCACTTTTGGTGTGTTTGGCTTCCCACACTTATGTGTGTGTGTTTGTCAGAGCCTGCAGTTGCTGTGTGACGCGCGTTTGCGGTGGGCATATCATGACGAGCTGGACGCGCTCCGAGAAAAGGCCGTTAACATCGATTCCCTATTCTCCTATTTGACCATTAAGAATTTCGAATAATGAGCGACCGCGCCGCAGCCATCATCACCGAGCGCGAACCATTGACAGTGAATGAAACGAAGCGAACGCACAGGCCTAGTGTGACACGCGTAAACCAATGGTGTAAACATAATCATAATAGATGACGCCACGGGTTTTTATTTAAAAGAAAGAACGTAGCCTACGCATTTTATATTCACAATACTTACTATAATATAATTTATATTATTGTATTGCATTTGTATTAGTTGTTTGAAGAGTAAAAAAAATCGGTCGGTCTTAATGCAAGTTTACAACCGGCAAGTCGGTCGGACTAAAAGGGAAAATAAATAAATAATTGGGTCGGTCCTAATTTGACAGGGTCGGTCGGGTTACGGCAAACAAGAATATTTTTAAGCATGGCCTAAGGTAATGAATAAGCTGGTGTGTTCCAAAACAATGACAAAATTCACATTTAGGAGATATAAGCATTAGGGGTGAAACGGTACATGTATTCGTATTGAACCGAAACGATACGGGCGTCACGGTTCGGTGCACGAATTTACACGGAGAATACACGCTATAAAAATAAATAAAACTCACGTGCAAATTAATTAATGTAATGCGGAACTACTGTTAGATACGCGGTTCTTTAGGGACACATAATCTGTACCATCGGCTTAGCTCTGAACGCGCGTTCACTTCAAACGTTGGCTTTATACTCGCGTCCTATTCGCTTTGGACTAGCGTCGAACTAGACGCGAATTTGGCGCTCTATTCGCGTTTGGTGTGACTGCATAATGAACAGGCTGCGATGTCAAGATTGAAATGAGAGAGAGAGAGAGAGAGGGGCGCGGGCGCGATCGAACAGTGGAAACATAAAAAACATACTCCGTCATTTTGTTCATACAGATCATTAAACCTGCAAAGTGTTTACTTATATTTGTGTACACTCGCAATAAAACACAACATTGTGCTTTTGTCACACTGTAAACGCTTGTCAAACTGTAACCTACAACTGTCACCCAACCAAAATCTTACACACACACTGTTTTAAAAGCAAAACATATTTATCCAACTCCATTTCAAAACAGTCTGTGTGTCCCATCTTTTGGACATTCATCATCATATTGCATTGGTTTTCATTTCTTGTCCTCAGAGCACTAATACACATTCTACATTGATTAAAAAAGAAAATCGAATGTGTTTTTAATGGTAGTATTATTTTATACAGAAATCATTTATAATTCAGATGAGAATAATGTTACATTGTTAATTAAAATTAAGGAAAACAAATACATTGATCTGAAATATAGCAAAATAATTTAAAATTAATTCAGGTACAATTACCAAACATATCGCAAGGTCTTTTTATTAATTTAATTAATAAACTAATTATATAAAACTATTGTCAGTGCACTACAAATAAACTGGTTCTATGCCTTTATTAATAAAACTTATTTAAAAAATACAATGACTTCTGCATTTTTGCTTTGCTTTTCCCTCCATTGTACCGAAATCGTACCGAACCGTGATGTCTGAGCCGAGGTATGACCCCTAATAAGCATTCAAAACTTGGTTCGTCCTTCGGATGAGACGTTAAACCGAGGCCCTGACTCTCTGTGGTCATTAAAAATCCAATGGCACTTCTCGTAAAGAGTAGGGGTGTAACCCCGGTGTCCTGGCCACATTCCACCCATTGGCCCCTGCCAATCATGGCCTCCTAATAATCCCCATCCACTGAATTGGCTCTATCACTCTCTCTCCTCTCCAACTATAGCTGGTGTGTGGTGAGCGCACTGGCGCCGTTGTACTGTGGCTGCCGTCGCATCATCCAAGTGGATGCTGCACACTGGTGCTGGTTGAGGAGAGAACCCCTGATATGATTGTAAAGCGCTTTGGGTGTACAGTAGTACATATGAAAGCGCTATATTAATGCCTCATTCTATTCTATTCTAAAACTTAGTCTCTCACTTCCGCTAAAATCACGGATCACGGATTTTTATGACATCACTTTCTCATCACATCTTCTGTCCAATCAAAAGCTCTCTGGAATCTGAAGCTCCGCCTCTTATGCTATAAACACCACATGGCCAAAGCGGCCGTTGATACGTCACTGAGCAATATGGGTTGGAGTGTGTGTTCGGTTGCTCAAACGCTCGAGTTTTATTCCGGTTTCCAACTGTGCGTTGGTTAAGAATGAAATGGCTAGAATTTTTTCACACCTCTATTATTGAATCAAACGTACCATCAGCGCTCGGATTCGCTTCCATGGTGCTGTCAAGTACGACTCGCAGTCTGTGAGGTAAACTAAACGCTATTGGCTATTTGAAAAGGGGGAGGGGCCTTCCAATATGCCCCGCCTTAGCTTCCTGTTTCAGTGGAAATTATATCAATGCATCATACAGAGCTGCGTGTTCCAAGCCACTTCAGTGGGCCTTTAAAGAGGACCTTATACAGTATGTCCTTTTTCAAAGTCGTGATTTTGTTTTTGGGCTCTACTAGAATAGGTTTTCATACTTGAATATTCAAAAAACACATTATTTTTCCTTTGTGAATTATTTTTGTGCTTTGAAATAAATAGAATAATTCCATTATTCTATTGATATAAATGGAATTAAAATGATTAATTTCTTGTTCAGTGTCATTTAGTGTTATTTATATGCTATTATAATATTTATTTCTATACATTATGAAATCTTATTTTTATATTAAAATTTTTCATTTTATGTGCTTTTACTATTATTATTATTTTATAGTTTTAGTTCCCAACACAATTTCTAATTTTCTAAAGTTCTAATATTTACATTTTATTTGAGCTTTGTCAGTCAACGAAGAGGATTTTAATAGTTTTAGTTAACAATAACAACACTGCTCTTGATTTACTCAGCCTTTAGAAAGCAGAATTACATAATATTACATTTGTTGAATGTGTAAGAAGTGAGCATCATAAATGTATCATAAAACATGATGAGAATAGTACAACCTTTGAGTGTTTGATTTGGTCAGGAATTGACAGATCCCAGGTTAATGTCTTCTTGTTTTCCCCTCAGGATTATGAGCGCTCCCTCAGACAGCTCAGTCTGGATGACATCGAGCGTCTGGCCAGCCGCCTGCTCCACCCTGAGACAGAGGCCATGGATACCTCATATATGGACTAAAACACACTAGACTGATGGAAAAACTCCAGCTCCATTGAACTCCTCCTACCACATACATGGGTTGAGAAGTCCAGGCCAGGGAGTAGGATGTACTTCATATGGACTTCTATGGAGGAAAATAAAAGTCAGACGTCCCCCTCACATCAGACTGGGCTTCTCTGATGTTCAAGAGGCCACGATGCTTACCATTGCTTTCCCATCAGAGGAAACCAGTGGTGCTTTTAGTGCAACTTTGTAAATATTGTGTGCAAATGGTTAAACGATGATAATAAAAGGTGTTCTTGATCAGCTTGATCACTTTCTTGCTTTAAAAAAAAGAAGAAAATCGAGTGGAATTGACAGACGGCTTGGTTGTAAATGCATCTTTATTTACGTTTTTTTGGGGTTTTGAAGTCATTCTAACATTTGGCCAAAAAAAAAAAAGATGCCTACTTTTTTTGTCTTTTTTGCATTTTTGGCATATAAAATGGAGGAGTATTATTGAACACAAGCTTAACATGTAAATGTCCAAA
This sequence comes from Rhinichthys klamathensis goyatoka, assembly GCF_029890125.1. NCBI lineage: Eukaryota > Metazoa > Chordata > Actinopteri > Cypriniformes > Leuciscidae > Rhinichthys > Rhinichthys klamathensis. The sequence goes on along the minus strand of NW_026606587.1, from coordinate 11,653,298 downwards.
GGCGAATCAAAACACGGAGTTAAGCATGACGTAAACATCATTACTTTGTTTCTAACGCTGCTACTTAAAACATGACCTCTTCATGAACACTGGAGAAATGACTCATTTACAACAGCTCTACATGTGCAAAAAAAAAATGACATGTTTTGTAAACCATTCTAACTTGCATGGTTGGTAACATTCTTAAGAAATCTGTTACAGAAACAGAAAGTGTCTCTAAAACATTTTTAGAAGTACTTACAATCCAACTAAGACTAATATAATCTGATGTGATGTTGAAGTGAACTTACCAAATGTCAGTACCTTTAGGACACATTACCCAAGTTAATACACCGTCACCAAATCCTGATTCACCTTTAATTCATGACATATTACATAGTTGGGCTGGGAGATAAGATATCTTGAGAGAAATTTGCATAGATTTTTTTTTTCTCTCCAAACAAATCCCAATGGTTGCCAAGTTGATTTTAAGGGGATGCTTTCATTACGATGATGTACTAAAAACAGAAACGTTTTTAATTAGCATTTTCCACTTACAGACGATGATCCCCGTTCACATGGATCTGTGAAAACGATTACAACGCTGTATTCTGCTGCCAGGCCAGTAGTTAGCGATGTCACTTTGTGAAGTAACACTACGTGCTTATAGACTGAACACGTATATACACGTGCGCATGACGTCACCGTTTTCACAAAGTCACATTTTTGTACGATAACGGTATCGTTTTCAAATACTTGCACTTTGAAACCTGTTTTCAGAAGTCAAAAAGTACAGTTAAAATCAAGTTAAAATCAAAGCATGTTTTCCACACCTCCTCCCTATATGGACACTGGGAAATATATTTAATCATTTTTATTTATGTGCACAGTAATAAAAAACAATAATTTCCTACTGTTTGTTCATTTATTTTTACTAAAACATTTAAAATGATGTGAAATGCCAAACGGCGACTTTTACTTTTCATTTCATTCGTTTTTGAGCGATGTTGCAAAACACGGATTTTGAACTGATTGGAATCAATTTAATTCCTAACACATATCTGCATTTTTTACTTGGAAGTTATTGCAAAAAAAAAAAAACAATCATAAAAAAATGTTGGTTAGTTTTATACCACAGACAAAATGTATACATTTTTATAACTGTTTAATATATTTCCCAGCCCTATTACACATGTATGCATTTTCAACAAATGTTCATTCAGCATAGGAGTGAAACAACAATAACTAAAAGTTACAAAAATATAAAGGCACAATGAACTAGCAGACAAAAGGAACATTTCGGAGTAAAGAAAAACTTGCACAGACAGCTGGAGTAGTGGCAAGGAAATTCTTCGACAGCTGTAGTGATAGTAGGACTTGAAATAAATGCAATGTCAGAGGACATGCAACACACTGGTCTTCCTGTTCCTCAATAGTTCATCATACCACACGTGACTTGGAGTTCAGCAAGAAAATGGATGTTCTGCTTTCACATGTGGCATTTGACACCCTGGAGGTTTCAAAGGAGGAAAAGGGGAGGATGGGTGCTAGAATTACAGGCCTGGATCTCTTCCATCTCTCCCTTTCTTCCTTTCCCATGTTGCTCTTTCTCTTCCCTCCCCAGTTTCATCTCTCCTTCAGCAGCTGCAGCCGTCACTGGTAGACGCGGGTCTGTCATCTCTTAGTTTAATCTGGTCAGGGAAATCATACGTGTCCACAGTCTCCTGAAAGGTAAATTCATTTCAGATTAAGTGTTTTTTGTAACGGCAAAGCCCGGCCAGTTAAACAGAAAATTCGGTGATCATTTACTCGCCGTCACTAATTTCTTTCTTTCAAGAAAATAAAAAAAGGAGACATTTTGCAGAATGTTCACGCTGCACTTTCCCGCACACAACAGCCCGAATGTTCCAAGCTCCAAAAAGGACATGTGCCATTAAAGAAGTTCACATTACTAATACACTACATTCCCTTTATTCAGGAGTCATAACATATCTTTGTGACAAAAAAAAAATACCAAAATAATAATTGTATCCCTTAAAACTCATCTTTGATCACCAAAATGACATTTTTAAACCCTAAAACAACTTTTTTTAGTTAATGATCTGCAAGACTGGGGCTTTATTAATGCTGTTCATTGATTCGAGTAAATTTTTTGACATTTGGGTATAAAGTGTTTTAACCCTCTGGTATTCTTCGGTCGTTTCCGACGGGAATTTTTTTAATAAAAAAATGTTAAAAATCGTAGCTTCATCGGAATGGTACGAAACTTGGTGACTTTTATGGTACTTAGTATATGAACACACAAAAAAATTGGGGACATGATTTGAAAAGTCTAAGTGGTCGTAAAAAAAATAGTCACACTCATGGCCTTCGGTCAAAAATGACCGGCCATAGGATATGAATGGGAAAATGGCAAAAATATGAAAATACAGAGGTTTTTGTGCGTACAATCTACAAATCAGCCACGATGCAGAAAAAAAGCATAACACAGTGAAGGGGTGAATCTCTAAAACATCAAGAGTGCAAAACAGACAAATACACTCACACACACACACACTTATACACACAAAAACACACGCACACACAAATGAACGTGTGTCATTGCAAAAGCTAATTTTGGGAAATGTGTGAAATAAAAGCAATTATTCATCAATGTAAGGAATAAAAAGCACACAGATATGAAAGCATGAGACTGTAAGCCATCAAGGTTGCAAAATAGACATGCTCACACACACACACACACACACACACACACAGACACAGACACACACACATAGGGAAATATGAGACTGGTGAAACTGTAACAGAGAAATGTGAGAATATGTGAAATCAAATCAATGAATCAAATAAAGGGGAGACATTGGGTCCAAAATGCAAAGGTCACACACTATGTCTCTCTCTCTTGAACACACGCACACACACACACACACACACACACACAGTGTAAGATCAAACGATGGAATTCTTAGTAACCTCCAGGCCTATTGCAGCACATATGTGCTCTTTTGATGTGTTTATTAGAGGTTGAATTCAAATCAAATACTGTCAAACTACCCATACTACTTCTGAATAGGATGTCTACTTCATAAATTGTATGAAAATTATGGAAATACATGGTTCAGATCACTCAAAACATATATGAAAATGGAGGCGCCCTTATATGGTCAGTAAGGAAGCTTGGCGTTCCATGCATCTAGTGAAAAAGTTTGGTATGCGCCAAAATAAAATCTTGACTGAAAGCTTATTTTTTGAGATATCAACCTAAAATTTGGAACACAACTTCTTAAGATTTTTGGCTTTCATTTTCTTGCAGTTTTAGAGTAAAATATATTTTATAATATATATATTTTATATAAAATATAAATAATAAACATTTTACATTGTTCATTTTTATTAACTCAAACTTTCATAACTTTTTTTCTGTTTCACTTTCATAATTTCTTTCACTTCTACAATAATCTGGCAAATGTCTTCTTTAAAACAAGACCAACCATAGGTCTATATTCCAAAGCATTCTTGAATTACAACCATTTAAGTTTGGATAGTGATTTTCATGTCTATGCGAAAATAATATAATTTTTATTTTATTTTTTAAAAATAAAATAAAACAACCAAACAAACAAAAAACTTGACAAAAATAGTCTTTGAGAATCACTTATTATAAATTAAAATCCACAACCTGAAAAAAATAGGCAAATATGTGCAAAAACAACTAGAATTCACAAGCCTTTCTACAGAGGCTGTAAATCCATCTAGTGGTTAAAATATGATATTGCATGATAATTATGCTCACTACATCCACCAGATGGCTCCAATGTGATTTAAAAAAATGTTTTCTATAGGCCAAGGATCCACTTTAACCTGAAATACAGCATTAATTAAAAAATAATAAAAATAATATATATATATAAATTTTCTATTATATTCAATGGGAAAAAATTGATCATAATTATTGCATAAATATTAATTATTTTCATAAAATTCTCTCAAAACACAAAAAAGAAAAAGAAAAAATATTATTGAACAAAAATAAATTTCATTGATTTTACTGAAAAAAAATAAAAATTGATTTCAGGGGTCCGGTCACTTTTGACCGCGAAGGTCTTGAGTGTGACTGGAAAACGAAGAACTCCAGAGGGTTAATTCTACAATATATGGTGTAAGTGCTGCCCTCTTCAGGTTGAACGGCGGCTACTGCAGTTGAATTTTCCTATTGGATGTTGTGGTACTGCGTGATGTAAGCAGGCACCAGCTCACCACGCCCTTGTCTACAGAGAGACCCGTCTCAGGTGAAATCCAGTCATTTCAATAGGAATCCCTGTGATTGGGCAGTTTGTGTGAGAGCGCAAGATTTCACAACCAGTTCAAGTGTGTCACACGGATTCACAGAATTGACTAATAATGACTTTGGTGTGAGCTGTGCTTCATACATCATTACACTACTGACAATAGACAATGAAATTTATGCCCACAAAACTTTGCTAATGTGACTGCACTTTTGACTAGGGTTGTAACAGTATGAGATTTTCACTGTATGATAACCATCTCAGGGTTTTTGGTTTGAACAAATGCTCTATTATAACAAACTTGAAACCATTTTTTATGGAATATGAGTCTCCCTTTTGTAAAAAATATAGCCGCAAGCAGCAGACATCGGAGTCTGAGCACTAATAGCCCATGTGGATGAATAGCGATCAGTTGAAATTGATCTTATGACGTGGTTTTTACAGGGAAGTCCATCTTGATCACTGAAAGTTAGGGTTTGATCATAATATGTGTGGCGTATGATGACTTAAAACCACAGTGGACTTAAAATGAGAAGTCCATGGTGGCAAGATTGTTTAGACGGAAACTAAATGTGAGTGGCTTGCCGCAAGGATTCGGCAAAAGCAATCCTTTTGTTTCAGGCCCTTAGGGTTTCAAATAGTGTCGGACGGGTGTGTGTCTGAGAGCACGATTGTTGGGACTATCCTGCCGAGTTTGGGGTCTCTGCGATATACGGTTTCTGACGCCCATACACTTTCAGGGCAGTAAAATAAACAGGAAGAAAATCAGTACAAGCTGTTCATCTCCCATTTGAGTTATCTCTCTTTAGATTAGACAATAATAAACCAAACTGTCCTTCCTTTTGAACAACATAAATGGGATAATTCCTTCTGAAAGTGACTGGATTCCGCTGTCAAAGAGCACGCAAACACTAAATTCAGTTCTCATTCATGCCTATCTCTACGAGTATCCTAGTAACTCAGGCTCTTATGTCTTAAGTGAACGTAAACAATTGAGAAAGAAAACGGATGCGTATCTTTATATTGGACATGTGTATTAGATCTTAAAGTGACAGCAGCCTAATAAACCTCACTTTAGAGGATTCGGAATAAAGCACATGAGTTGTAGAAACTACTTTTATGGTGCTTTTTGTTCCGAAAAGAGCAGCGTGAACATTCTGCTAAACGTCTCCTTTTGTGTTTCATAGAAGAAAGTCTTAAAGGTTTTGAAACTACATGATGGTGAGTGAAATGTTTTTATTTTGGGGCGAATCTCACAAACAAGGTGATAAATGACTGATTATTTGCTTTTTTCATCTTGTATCAAACAGGATCTAAAGTGAAAGTCAATCTGAAGTATTCTCAACTTTCTCTACCTGTTTAAGTGCATTGCGAGCGATGGTTTGGAAGGCCTGCTCCACGTTAATGGCTTCTTTGGCACTGGTCTCAAAATAGGGGATGTTGTTCTTACTCTGACACCATGCTTGTGCTCGCTTCGTTGTTACCTGTTCAAAATACAAAGGAAATGATGAATTCAATTTGAAAAACTGGCAATCAAAAAATCACTTGTAATTATTTTATTACGTCACTTAATATGTTCTTGATAGGAAAAGTTCTAGTTCTGTTATATTGTTTGATATTTGCCTATTCATATTTCTGCAGGTTTTATAAAAGTTAAATGTCAGACTTTTAAGACCTTTTAAGACTAGGTAAAGAAAATTTAAGGAATAACTGGAAGGGAACACAATATGTCAATACATTGGAGTTATATTAGCAACACTTTAGAGTTTTAAAATGCAACTTCCAACCGATATCCATTACTTTTCAGTACATTTGACAAAAAAAAAGTAGTTTGTATCGCTCTGCTCCCAAACACTAGAATATGGAAATATCTTTTACTGTACCTTCTGATGGCACTGCAAAAAAAGTGTTCTATTTTGTCTTGTTTTTCAGTGCAATTGTCTAAAAATGCTTAAATCAAGATACATTTGAGATGCAAAATTACATAAAATATTAATTCTGAGAAAAATACCCAAATGAAGTGAGTTTGTGATTACAACAATAACAAATATCTGCCAATGGGGTCAGAAAAATCAGCTTGATTTAAAGCGAAGTTATACAGAAATTTGTTCTTCTTTTAAGCATAAACTCACTTAATTTTGTTCAGTTTTACAAAACTTGTATTTGACATTGATTTAAAGATGTTTAGATATTTGTATTAGGAAAACAGGACAAAAGTACTGAAGAAGATATTCATTTTCTGCACTGCATGCAACATTAAATGTCATGACTTTGTGAATTTAAGACATTCAGCTCTGAATTAAGACCTTTTTAAGGCCTTAAATTGTGTTAAGAGTGAATTAAGACCTTTTTAAAGGAGTAGTTCACTTTTTAAAAAACTTTTGCTGATAATTTGCTCACCCCCATGTCATCCAAGATGTCCATGTCTTTCTTTCTTCAGTCGAAAAGAAATTAAGGTTTTTGATGAAAACATTCCAGGATTTTTCTCCATATAATGGACTTCAATGGGAACCAAACGGTCCAAGGTCCAAATGACAGTTTCAGTGCAGCTTCAAAGGGCTTTAAACGACACCAGACGATGCATCGAAATGACCGATCGTTTCGCAAGATAAGACCCTTATGCATCGTCTGGTGTCGTTTAAAGCCATTTGAAGCTGCACTGAAACTGTCATTTGGACCTTGGACCGTTTGCTTCCCATTGAAGTCCATTATATGGAGAAAAATCCTGGAATGTTTTCATCAAAAACCTAATTTCTTTTCGACTGAAGAAAGAAAGACATGGACATCTTGGATGACATGGGGGTGAGTAAATTATCAGCAAAAGTTTTTAAAAAAAGTGAACTACTCCTTTAAGACCCGCAAAAACCTTCTTATTTTTGAGATCATTGGTCAATAAGATCCCTTTTACATACAGTACCGTTCAAAAGTTGGGAGTCAGTTACTTTTATTAAGCAAGGATATATTACATTGATATAAAGTGACAGTAAAGACATTTATAATATTACCAAAAATAAAAATAAATAAGTATCATGGTTTCCACGAAAATATAAAGTAGCACAACTGTTTTCAGAAATGTTTCTTGAGCAGCAAATCATCATATTAGACTAATTTCTGAAGGATCATGTGACACTGAAGACTGGAGGAATGATGCTGAAAATGCAGCTTTTTGATCACAGGAATACAATACAGTTCAACATATATTACAATAGAAAACAGTTATTTTCAAATTTAATAATATAATTGAATTTGAACTCAATTTTCAACAATATTATTGATCTGACTTACTGACCCTGTTGTATGAGAACTGAGCAGGACGATGACATCCTCTTTTGCAGAACTGCTTCATAGATGAAATGAACTAATTTAATAATCTTTACAACAGATCTTAATCAACACTGAATTGACTGAACAGCAGCCGAAACGCATCATTTCCTGTTATCTCTGTAAAGCTGCTTTGAAACAATCAAACTGTATAAATAAAGGTGACTTGACTTGGCATTCCCCGCACACTGAACTCTGGAGAGTCAAGCAACAGCATTACGTCTGATGGCGCACTGCGCACGGGTCAAGCATTTCGATGCAAACAATGTTCAAACGATTTCAGTTTTGCCCTCATTTGCAGCTGACCTTCGTAAGCACAGCCCATGATTACCACACAATCTGCATGACACAAACATCAAAACAAGATGGCCGACAGATCAGCAAAGGCAGATCCTGACATTCAGAGGAAATTAATGTGATTTCTCAGATGTATCAAAGCAAACAGCAGGAACTCTACCTGATTTAAGCTCAGAAACCTGTCTATTCTCATTGCTTACCATGTGTACGTCCAGTTTGCTTGCTACCAAACAACCTTGTTCAATCGCTGCCCAGTGACTCTATCCGCAGCGCTTTTCATGCGGAGGTCAATGCGGCGTTGAAACCTCATCGTGAGTCGCGTGAAAGGACTTCAATCTCGTCTGCTACAATTTATATTTTTGCCTTTTAAATATTGTCACCAATTTATTAGGTATTTTAACTTAAGCAATTTTATGTACACTACTGCTAAAATGTTTGGACTTGGTATGATTTTTTTTTATCTTGTTCAAGTTTCTTATGCTCACTACGGCTGTACTTATTTGTTCAAAAATACAGTAAACAGGAATATGGTGAATTTTTATTACAATTTAAAATAACTGTTTTCTAGTGTAATATTTGAAAATGTAATTTATTCTTGTGATCAAAACTGAATTTTCTGCATTATTACTCCAGTCTACAGTGTCACATGATCCTTCAGAAATCATTCTTATATGATGCTTAAGAAACATTTATTATTATTATCAATGTTGAAAACAGTATTTTTGTGGAAACCATGATACATTTGCTTCAAGAATCTTTAAAGAATAAAGTTTGAAAGAACAGCATTTATTTGAATTGGAATAGTCTTTTCTGTCATTTTTGATCAATTTAATGCATCCTTGCTGAATTAAAATACTATTATTATTTTTATAAAAAAATAAAAATAAAATAAAAACATACTGACCTTTGGCTACCATTAGTTCACTCAAAAATAAAAATGATCCCATAATTTACTCACCCTCAAGCCATCCTAGGTGTTTGAAGTCCAAAAAACTGCATTTATCATAAAAGTAACCTATATACGGAAGCATATTACATTCACTTGAAGAAAAAAATCTACTCTGTTTTTCTGAATTAACGAGTTAATTATCTCAGAATTACAAGATCATTTTTCATGGAATTTTTTTTTTTGCTCTGTTTTTCTGAAATAATGACTTGATTATCTCAAAAACTCAGAAATTCAGAAAAACAGAGCAAAAACTTTTGGCAAATTTTTTAATTCTACAATATATCTCGTAATTCTGAGATAATTAACTCGTTAATTCAGAAAAACAGAGCAAAAAAAAAATTCCATGAAAAATGATCTTGTAATACTGAGATAATTAACTCATTAATTCAGAAAAACAGAGTAGATTTTTTTCTTCAAGTGAATGCAATACACTTCCGTACCTATATGGCTCCAGAGAGTTAATAAAGGCCTTCTGAAGCCAAGTGATGCGTGTTTGTAAGAAAAATATCCATACAGTATTTATAACTTTATAAACTATAATCACTGGCTTCCAGTAACGGCCTTACGCGAGTCGAGTGACCTCTGACCCTATATGGATATTTTTCTTACAAAAACACGTGGCTTTGCTTCAGAAGGCCTTTATTAATCTCAGTTAACTACCATTATAAAGCTTGTAAGAGCCAGGATATTTTGTAATATAACTTTGATTGTGTTTGGCTGAAAGAAGAAATTCATATACAGCTATGATGGCTTGAAGGCAAGTAAATTCTGGGATAATTTTTGGGGTGAACTAACCCACATCTCGACCATTGAGAAACTCATAGCTCAAGCACTCGTTCTACTCATTTTCAACTCTTTAAAACCGAGAAAAGTTCATAAGCATCTTTGCATTGCCGCTTCATTTCGGTCTGCACACTCACCTGTCGGTTCTCCAGGTCGATTTTGTTTCCCAGCACAACAAAGGGGAAGTTCTCTGGGTCACGTGGACTGGCCTGAATGAGAAACTCGTCCCTCCAGCTGTCCATAGTCTTGAATGTAGTGGGTGCCGTGACATCATAGACCAGCACGCAACAGTCGGCCCCTCGGTAGAAAGCCACGCCGAGAGACTGAAATCTCTCCTGACCTGCCGTGTCCCAAATCTAAAGGAAGAAAATCCAATTAGTCAAGGTAAATAACCCTTAATAATACTGTATTATATGCTTTTAGCCGCATTATTAACAATGTAACCTTATTGCTTAATTCTAACACTTATAAACAGAGAGAATTCACTGTCTATCCTTGAGTTGTCCATCTGTTAAAGACTAATATGGGTTTCAGAAATGTTTTCATTAGTAATCACAAGTAACAGCTCAGACAGAATAACTACAGTACTCTTATTGTTGCAATATTAGCAAATTATTTTACAGTAGTAACTTTCCAAGCACTGCTTGTTTGGGCATGAGGGATCTACATCACATGACTGGTCATGCAGGTTAGAAAAACATGGCTGGCAAGTAAACACAACATGGACTGTGCTTACAGGCAAACCTCCAGGGGATTACCAGTGCCTTATTTCTCTCACATGACCATCAGAATGAGTGTAAAACACTGAGATGAGATCCTACCGATAAGCTATGAGTAATTACAGATATTTCATATTTTTGAGATGACTGTATCGCCTATTATGCAGAGCCTTTAACCACATCACATGACCAGAGATGATTATTTGCCATGGGGCATTGTTCACAAAATAATGGTTGTTAAGGAAATGACATCATCATCCTCAGAACACGCTGTTCTCTTATTCTTTATGAGCAGTATAGCTACAATTACTGAGGAGAGTAGCTACAAGCACTGCTATTATAGGTATAAGAGTGAATCTGATTCAAGAAATATTTAGAAAGTATTATTTTACTCCCAAATTATTAAAAAATTATTTATTGAACATTTATATTTGGCATATAAATTTCCATAAGTAATGTGTCACTTTTGGCTTGCACATTTATCTTTACTTTTGTCACATCTGATCATGTTTTATGTTTTCATGTCTTTTATTTTGAAATTAGTCATATAGTCATGTTTTATGTTTTTGTTGTCATGTGATTCCCTGTTTCCATCATGTGATCTGGTCATGAGGTTCCTTTGGTTCTTGTGTTTTCATTGATTTGTGTGGTCAGGTGATTCTCAGTTCTGCCTTGTCATTGGTTTATCGCCTTGATCACTCTCTGGTATATCTTGTTAATCATTAGCCTTTGGTGTTTGTCGCACTCATGCTTCCTAAATCTCTTATCTAGCTTTGTTTTAGTGTTCTTTTCTGCTTACCAAGATCAAAAAATTGTTAACAATTAAAACAACTGTTAACAATTTAAAATAAACATTTTCTATTTTCATAGATTCTTAAAATTGTATTTTATCCCTGTGATCAAAGCTGAATTTTCAGCATCATTACTCCAGTCTTCAGTGTCACATGATCCTTCAGAAATCATTCTAATATGCTGATTTGCTGCTTAAGAAACATTTCTGATTATCATCAATGTTGAAAACAGCTGTGCTGCTTAATATTTTTGTTGAAACTAATTTGTTTTTTCAGGATTCCTTGATGAATAGAAAGTTCAAAAGAACAGCATTTATTTAAAAAAGATTGAAATGTCTTTACTGTCACTTTTGACCAATTGAATGCATTCTTGCTGAATAGAAGTATTAATTCCTTTAAAATCAACCACTACTGAACCGTCGCCACACTTCTGAACAGTAGTATAAGTGAAATGTAAACTTATGAAATAGACATGAATGCAAACCTGCATGGTGACCAGTCTGTCGTCCACCATCACCTCCTTGGTCAGGAAGTCGGCTCCGATAGTGGCCTTATACTGATTACTGAACTTATTATTCACATACTGGTTCATCAAAGAGGTCTTCCCAACTCTGACAGAGACAAACAAGACAAAAGGATTCAGTAGGCAATGCTTCAGAAACATGTGCAGCTGAAATCATCATCTTTAAATCTTGATAACATTCCTCAACAGTAAGATGCGATACTGCAGAGATAGTGTGAGTATTAAGTGTGAGCAAATTCCAACTGCACTGATGTTGGAAAGTCAGGGGAATTCCTTGAGTAATGTCAATAGGCAATAATGTTTACGTGTGTACAGCTACTTTAAACATGGGCCTACATAAAGAGGACAAAGTGTCACAACTGATAAGAGCATTTGAGCTCCATGAAGACTGACAATAACAATCTAAACCTCACTGATGTTGCAGAAACACTTACCCAGAATCCCCTAGGATGATCACTTTGAGCAGCACCTTCTTACGAGAAGCCATGATGTGTAGGAGAACGCTACGAAGCAGAGAAGGATATCAGATGTCAGACAGAAGATGCTTTATTGTCCACAGATAAATGCTTGACAGGTACACCTACAATGTAAAAAGTGAAACGGCACGACTGTTATTTTAAGGCACTATTTAAATCATATTGTATTTGATTGAAATGCACACTAATGAATGTGAAATATGTCTAGTTTACATTTAAATATTGTCATGAGGTCATAGATGTACTGAGGTCATTCACAAAGTCAGATGCTTATTTAAACAGATGTTGTTTTGGATAACAGTTGTCCCAAAATACAGGCCTGTTACTGTTTAGTAAATTTATATATAAATTAATAAGCCTATATCACAGACACAGAGGCTGCGAGAACTAATGGATAAAAATCAATAATGGCAATCTTTGACAACAACTGTCATTATCAAATGGTTTGTGTTCTTATATAGATTTGTAACGGTCATATTTTTATTTATTAAATATTTTTATAGCCTTGAGTTTGCCTAATATTTAATGGCGAATTAAAGGAACACATAATCAGATTAATTAAAATTTGGTTTAAATGTTAGTTGCAGAACTAGTATCAAGATTTGCAATGAACGTCATTTTAAAACGAAGCAAGGGAAAGAAGAGCAGTGATCAAACTACACCTTCAGTATTCAGTGCTAGAAGTACAAAGAATGAATTCATGTGATTCATTGAGTCATGTGACGTCACTGCTGTGAAAACATGGCAGTTACATTGTAACAAATGCTTTACTGAAACGAGTATCACAGAAGCGAAAATCACACGACCATATAAACCACAAAGTATTTGTTCTGTGTGACCAAGTAGTTGTTTGTCTGACAAGGACATGATGACACAGAAAATACTAAACAGTCAGAACGATACACAATCCATTATGAAATCAATAAGTGCAAAAACAAACAAAAGGCAATTGGGTCTAAAATTATGTAATATTCTATGCACCAATCACCTTGACAGATTTTGTGAGAAAAACAAACTGTCAGACAATTTACCTTCTTCACGTTTACCGTCGATCGCGGCTGTTTTGATATTCGCTGCGCGTCCGAATCTTCCGGAAATCTATTTGACACAAAAATTACCCAGTGTTTTTAATGATACAGAAGCACATCAGCTGTTGTCGAGCATTATATGTTTCTTCTTAGCAGAACAGGACATGACTGTAGAGTCACAAGGGTCTGACGCAAAACATTGATGTTCGAATCGTATTTCAGTCGGTTCAATTTGGTGATTCATTCGAACCGATTCGCAGGGAATTTACTTTAGGGAGAAAAGAAACGATGAGGTAGGCGACACGTTAGAGGCTAGAGCGTTTAACAACACAACAAACAATGCATATAATACAATTTATTTTACTACAAATTAATACCGCGTGGAGACTTCCGAGAACACTTTTGAGCGATATGCCTCAAACAAAGTCAAACGAATCAGTGACTTAGTTTTCGAACCGTTTGAAATTTAAATGAATCGTCCATACGAACCGATTCGCTAAAAAGAATCGGACTTCCTATTACTAGCTTAGCTGTGGAAGAGCCCTCCCTCATTTTCGAATGACTCCAAGATGGCAGGAGGAGGAAACGAATTAAACCACTTTAGCTTAGTTTATGCAGCATTACACGTTATATTGATATATTCTCCCTTTTTAAATAAATAATCGTACAAAAAATCTAAACAATTAATAATAATAACCTAAAAAACAACTTTCGCTGCTATCCTGTGTTGTGGATACAGGCAAACATTTGAATTAAAGAATTAAGCTAGTAAACTTTACATAATTATAAATATGTATATGCAGTTTAAATATAGCTGGATGGATGTACAATTTGATAAGTAAAAAAATAAAACAGGAGACTCATACCGTGATCCCTTTTGCCTACCGTCCCTCCCTCTGCCATGTCATGTGATTTGCACATTTTGATAATTTGTGTCTAAATTCCTAAATTCTGACCACACTTCCTCAATTCCTCACCTAGCCTACTTCCTTAAATCATTTGTACGCAAATATCCTAATAGATTCGACGCATTTCGAACCTTTTTGAATGCTATTAATTACTTAATTTATTGATTTATTGATTTATTTATCGCGGTCTTGTTATTCAATAGAATTCCACAAGAACGGTACTGTGATATTGGATATTGAAGGCCACAGATGAAATTGTAGGGGTCTTGATGTTGGTAAGGGGCGTGGAGAAGCGGCCATGACATATTGTGATTGATAGGTGTTTCATCCAATGAGCTGACCATACACCCTAACGTCACCAATACATTAGCCAATCGAATGTCTTGTAGCTGACTCCAGACCCATCTTTGACAGCAAACGTAAGGGCGCAGAAAAGCGAAACCTCAAAACATGTCGGTCTTCCAGTGACTATACGTTGTATTTCCCACATTTCCAGCATGTCAGTGAGCGTTTAGGTTTAAAAGCTGTGACTGTGTAATTTTGTAAAAGGGTCGACACACGGTAAGGATATTATTCGTTTCTCCTATCATGTAACCTTGTTCTGCTGTCAGCAGCATCACACCCTGCACGGCTCATGTCGTGCAATATTCAATATAACTGCAAATTAATAAAATAGTTGCATGAATGGGTTGTGCAGACTAGTGCTCCTTATTAATGTAAACACACGTACATATGTGACATGCAAATACACAGTGTGTCTTTGTGTGAAATCGACAGCAATATCTTCTATCCAGCAATATCAGTTACCCTTTATTTATATATTTATTTATATTTATGCATGTATTTACAGACACACACACACACACACACGTATATATATATATATATATATATATATATATATATATATATATATATATATATACATATATATATATATATATATATATATATATATATATATATATATATATATATATATGTGTGTGTGTCTGTGTGTAAATACATTGCATATATATATATATATACACACACACACACGTATATATATATATATATATATATATATGTGTGTGTGTGTGTGTGTGTGTGTGAATTATATTAATAAAGGATAGACAGAGATATTGCTGTAGTTATTCAAGCCCAGTATCAGTTGGCCCTGTCTTATTTATGGAGCATATTTTGCTTCTGCATCTCTATTGATTAAGCCACAATCTGTTGTTCATGCATAGCAGCTTTACACTCAGGCATCGATTCTTCTTTCTCTTGCAGAGATGGAAACTCTTATTCCCATCATTAACAGACTGCAGGAGGTTTTCCTCACAGTCGGAGCCGAGATCATCCAGCTTCCTCAGATCGTAGTCGTGGGATCACAGGTGAGTCATTAATCTAACAGTGAATGGTTTGAATTTGCATGTTTATGCAGTGCATTGAAATGGAAACCTTCACTACGTAAGGTAGGATCTCTGTATGTGATAGTACATGATGCAAGTAGGCCGACATGTATTTTCCCTGTGAAGTCAAGTATATGCTCTGTTTGTCTCTCGAAATAAATCTACAGAGCAGTGGAAAGAGTTCAGTATTGGAGAGTTTGGTTGGACGAGACTTCTTGCCCCGAGGTTCAGGAATAGTGACGCGACGCCCTCTGGTGTTACAGCTGGTGAATGTGCCATCGCTGGAGGAGAGGCGCAAGCAAGACAATGGTAACAGCTTACAAATGTGTCTCTTTAAAGGATTTATCAGAGCTGTATTCTGTATACAACATTTCTCTAGACAGTATTTTTGGGCATCATAGGCAAGGTTTTATGACATGGCCGGAAGGTTTTAAATATATTGGAAAAAAAAGAGTATTTCACACAAGAACACTTGCACATATGCACCTGCTTTGCATGCTTTAATATAGAAGTAAGTTAAATTTATTGTCAATGTTCTTAAAGGGGAAAAAAAAACATTTAAGAAATGTTCTGGGTTCAGTAGAAGACACTTCATGAGAATAAATGCTAAAATACACACTATTTTAAAAGTGTAGCCATACCTAAACATTTACCTATAGGCTAACGTTGCTTAGTAGTATACCGTTTAAACTCTGTCTGTAAGTTTTTATAGTGCATTTTTTAATAAAAAATACAGTAAAAAACATAATGTTGTGAAATATTATTGCAATTGAATGTTTTAAAAATGTAATTTAAGCTGAATTTTCAGCATCAATACTCATTGTCATATACCACATGATCCTTCAGAAATCATTCTAAATGCTGATTTGGGGCTCAACAAACATTTATTAATATTATCAATGTTGAAAACATTTGTGCTGCTATATAATTTTGTGGAAACTGATACATTGAATTGAAAGTTCAAAAGGACAGCATTTATTTGAAATATAAATCTTTGTAAAATTATAAATGGGTTTTACTTTTAATTTTGATAAATTCCAGAAAATAGTTGTTAAATTCGCTACATTTAATAAAAGGATTTAGACACCAGTGAATATTTTTTTTTAATAGAACAATTTATATATAATTAATAACCTTAATAAAAATGAGAGCTTCATATTTCTTATATTTGTGTATCATATTTCTTGTCCTATAGACTTCCATTGTAAGTCCGTTACTGTAAATGTGTTTTTTGCTCTTTTTTTCTTCCACACATAGAGCTTAACTTGTACTGAACCCGGAATATTCCTTTAAAGGGGTCATGACATGACAAATTAAATGTCTCATGATCTTTGCGTAAATGACGGTTTTACATGGATAATGTTTTCAAAACACTAACTCATGTGCAATATTGAGTGGGCGTTGATGCTGTTTCCAGTGCAATGACGTTAGCCAATCATAACAGTGGGCGTTTACTAACAAGCCTTAAAGCAGCGGTTCCCAAACTTTTTTTCCTGCGCACCCCCTTCTATGTCCCAACCGGGTTGGCGCACCCCCAATCCCCACTTCAAACAAAAAAAATGCAACAAAGCTTTGTTTAATCGCCATATAAAGACTCATGTTTAATCATGCACTAATAACCAGAACACGCATGACAATAACAACATCAACAAAGTTTCAATATAATGCAACAAAGCTACGCACAAGCTTCCACTTTTAACCATTTCACACGTAAGTTTAAAATATTTTAACTGACCCCCCAGTGTGAGTTTTTCAAGGCGACCGTTATTTAGAACTTGTCACTTTAATGTTTCCATGGTGACGCGTCATTCCTTGTCACGTGACACAGCGCAACCACAACACAGCGCTGAATGAATGATGATCTGCTTTTATGTCATTTTTCCTTTTTTATCAAAAATATTCACAAATGTATTAGCTATAGCATGAAACACTGATATTCCGATTGTCAAATATGTGCAAGTGGATGTGTTTTATTGTTCAAACACCTTCATAACGATCGTTAGTTTGTGCCACAGTTCAGAGAATCGGATCTGTTGGATTTAAAAGTGAAAGTAAGAGGCCGGTGAACTGGGAGAAGAATAGGGTAAAATGTGAAGCTCTTGTGTCGTCTTATTATAATGAAAAGGATTAATATTGCCGCTTCCATAGAAATCAGCAAAATCAAAATCATTGTTTTGCTAGTACTTATGTGTATTTAAATGTCTGAAACCTAAAATAAACATTATGTTGTTGAAAACACTCAATGGTTGTGATATATGACAGCACTGGCTCAGCGCCAGCCATCGCGCGAAAGCACATTTGTCACGTTAGCGGCTGCAGTGCAGAGCAGTGCGTAGAAGACAGCAGCTGTTTTCAACGTTTCTATCAAAAACTAATAAATTATAGGGTTTTTTTTAAAATAAAAGCGATTACAAAGGAAATGTTTACTGTTCATGGTTTTTATTTTATTGTATGGAAAAATCCCACTTACAAAACAGACCGCCATTACATTTTTCCTCTCGCGCACCCCCTGGTGGCAGCTCGCGTACCCCTGGGGGTGCGCGTACCACACTTTGGGAATCCCTGCCTTAAAGGAACCGCCTCTTAAAAACGGGTTATTTCAGACAGTGTCAGAATGAAGGTTGAAAATACTCGTTTTTCTACATATATATTTGTTATGTGTGCAAAAATGCTATTAATATTATAAGTGAACCTCAGGGAACATTACAATAATAAAAAACGTCACGTCAAGACCCCTTTAACGTCTGCTCACTATGACGTGTTCTGATCGTTCTGTGAATTTGTTTCTGATCCGCTTACAGTAACATGTCTTCCTAACACTCTCTCTGCTGTCCTTTCTTCACTTTCTCAGGAAATGGGGCTAAACAAAACTCTCAAAACACCTATCCAGGTTTCTGTTTTTCAACACTCTTTCGTCTGCATGATCTGTCCATCTCGCTGTCCTGGTGTGGTTCCCATCCCACAGCACTTGCGTCATCTACTGTTTTGTAAATGTCATTCTTTATAACCTAGAGTGTTTTCCCATCGGTTGTGTATTTTTTTTTGTATTGTTTTTACTGCTACTGTTTCCACTCTGAGACTAGAGCAAATGCACGTTTCTCAGTTGTGTACTCATGTATCCGGCCACTGTAACATTTCTGGTTGAATATTGATTTTACAATTTGTTCACTTCAGTTCTCTTTGCTGTGAAAGCCTGCTAAATGCTTTTATTCTGTCGAGGTCTTTTATGGGAAGAGGGTTTCTACAGATTCAGTGTCATTAATATTGATTTGTATTGTCTTGTGTTCTCGTTATTCTCTCTCATTCTATCTTCTAAAGGTATCAAAGCAGAGGAATGGGGCACATTCCTTCACTGCAAAAACCAGGTAATTACAAAAGTTGGGAGTTCTTGTTTGACACTATAGCCCTATTCGGACTGGACTTGATTTCATGGAGGACGTTAAAGACATTTGTGTTTCACGGGCGTATTTTGTGATTTTAATCCAGTCCGAATCTGCCATGTCTGTGTTTTTCTCACACTACCTCAGTAAAAATCCCAGGGCAAATCACCTACTGTTTTTAGGAGATCTCATCCTGTTCGAATGCGGGTGTCTGTGATTGCCGATATTGTATTTTACTAATATATAACATTAGTCCTTGTGTGTTTTTTGACCTACCTGAACTACTGTTTGTACACCAATCTTTAGCTTGCTTCAATTAAATTAAATTTCAAAAAAGTTTCGTCCAAATAGGGCTTAAAGGGATAGTTCACTTTGAAATTAATTTTTGATATGTTTTAGTTTACCTCAAGGGCATCCAAGATGTAGGTGTCTTTGCTTCCGCAGCAGTTTCAATTTTGATATTTTTAGGTCAAACCGTTCTTGTCTGTCAGTCATATAATGCAGGTCTATGGTCACCACCTCAAAGAGCATGCACAGAGAAGTCCAAATTAAACGTGATTTAATGACTCGTAAATGTAAGTACACATTAGCTATGTTTCCATCCACACGTTTTTATCCGCATTAAGTGATATCGAATGAAAAATGCCTTATGGAAACAATAAAATTCGATTGAATTTCATGAATATCGACTCAATTGAAATACGATCGGTCTCATCGGATTTTATCTTGATTGATATACGGCTTATGCGATAAACGCGGATGGAAACGTTATTATGGTGCGATCCATTTTGCCTAGTAAAACTTTGTTCGCAAATGTTGGCTTGAATGTTGTGCAATTCGGTGAGAAAATGAATGGAAACACCTTAACATGTCTCAAATCAATTCGATATACCAATTTGATCGCAAAACAGCATGTGACGTCATTGCGCACAGGTTTTTATCCGCTTTAAAGCCGTTTGATGGAAACACACTTTCACCAGCTTTATTCGCATGAGGTTTTTCACCGAACTTCAGATAATTCGATTGACAAGTGGATGGAAACATGGCTATTGATGGCATAAGACACGAAACGATCGTTTTTACCTCTTGTTACCACAGCCACGTCCAAGTGATCTGAGGGCGCGGGCGCTTCGGTCTGTGCAAGCGACGTTGTCTGTTGATATATCGAAATCGTCTTCCATTGCGATTTCCTGTATATCTAAATATGTTTAGATCTTCACAGTGAAAGGTAACACTTCCGAAATCTCTGTGTAAACAATGAGTGACGTACACGCGCGAGAGATCACTTCCGGCGCTTTCCGGAAAAGACCGAAGCGCCGGCGCCCTCAGATCACTTGGACGTGGCTGTGTTTACAAGAGGTAAAAACGATATAAATACTGTTCGTTTTCTCACACAAACCGCTCGTTTCGTGTCTTAGGCCATCAATGTGTACTTACATTTACGAGTCATTAAATCATGTTTAATTTGGACTTCTCTGTGCATGCTCTTTGAGGTGGTGACCATAGACCTGCATTATATGACTGACAGACAAGAACGGTTTGACCTAAAATATCAAAATTGAAACTACTGCGGAAACAAAGACAACTACATCTTGGATGCCCTTGAGGTAAGCTAAAACATACCAAAAATTAATTTCAAAGTGAACTATCCCTTTAAGTTTATAAAAAGGGTCATTCAGAACACTTTCAGATCAAGCTTATCACATCGATTCTATAAAGATGCTGTTTTTTTCTTTGCTCAGATTTTCACAGATTTCAATGAAATCCGGAAAGAGATTGAGGATGAAACAGATCGCAATACCGATAATAAGGTGCAGTGGAAGCATGGCACTCATCAGTGTTTCATACAGTTTGACATACACACACACTTGTCGTACCATTTGAAGGCCCGGATTTAAATGATCTCATTTAGTTGTCCTCTTTTTCCTCCTTAGGGCATCAGTCCAGAGCCCATTTACCTGAAGATCTATTCCCCAAACGTGCTCAGTCTGACGTTGGTCGACTTGCCTGGCATCACTAAGGTAACAACAATGACTGTGCATGTTATTTTGCCATGTAATGTAATGCAAACAAACTCATTTGATTTAGGATAGAAAAATAGAAGTATTATATTCTATTTTAGCTCTTAAAAATCAAAGTCTGTGAATTAAACATGTTATTTAAGTACAATTAATTATTTAAAAAATCAACTATATTAGAGCCCAAGATACTGAAATTCTTACGGTAAAAAAAAAAAAAATCTATACAAAAAATCTATAATTATTGAATTGCATAAAGTTGTAATGTATTATTTTCACAAGAATACAGATGCTGTGCACATGATGTCAGTAGGTGATTAAAAAACATGGATGAATGACAAAATAAAAAGTATGATATGCTCGATAGTACTAAAAAGAGTTATCAAAAGCGCAGTATACTGCGAAAGAGAATTTAATTTGGTACTTGACATACTGACCGATCGATGTCAGACTGCCTGTGTATTTCTGTGCGGGCGAGTACTGAATTGTGTTCCTTTTCTAGGCTTATTGCGATTGAACGGTCAAATACACACATTATTATTTTTTAAATGTCCGTCTTGGCAGGAATGTCTTAAGTAAACAAACAGTTTGGGACCTGTGAGTATTTGGGACCTTGTCAGTATTGGAGGTCTTAAAGTGACAGCAACCTAATATACCCGCTCCTGCCAGTGTCTTTAATGTTAATCAAACAACAACAGGAAAACCTAAACTTAAAGTACTGTTTGTATCTATATATTTATGTTGGTATTTATTTGTCCTATTGTCTTTTGTTTCTTTGTGCTTATTTTATTACTGACTGATTACTTGATTACTTAAATAATTTGTACTTATTTAAGACAAGTATTTGTTTTGCTTTTAAGATTTTGGTCATATTACCCACCCTAAGTGATCATGTTATTAAAGCTAAATAGTACACCGTTAGGCTAGCCCAACTAGCTATATAATTGCATTACAATAAATAAAAAAAGATATTATATCAGATTTGTGAAGTCTCAGTAAGGCTGTTCTCAAAATCCCCTTTTCCAAGTATGAAAAAAAATTGTACACTAAATGAATGCACAATCTTCGAAAGTCAAATCCAGTGTCTAGTTCTTACTAATATGAAATGAAATTAAAATCAGCGCTGAAATCACAGAACATAAAGAAAATGCTCTTAAACATTGATGTTCAATATAATAGCAGCACCTTTATTCACCTTAACAATTAATAAAGCAGTGTTAGCAAAAACATATGTGGCACACTTTATAATTTTCCAAAAGCTCCGGTCAGTTTGGATGAAAAACGGCCTGATTGTTATGTCGATACGCTAATGTATCGCCACATGCTATGTGCCGATATGAGCATCGATACAGCTTCTGTAGCAGTTCCACAGAACGTGTGCAGACTAGTGGACTGTGCTTGATTTGAATACAAGAACAGCGAAATTTAAAAATGCAAGATTTATGAAATGAATTAACGTAATACTGTAATGAAGAAGGCCTGTGAGCAATTGCCTGATATCAAGAGATGTAATCCCTAAATCAAAGCTTCACGATTGGGAAATATTCTGCTATGCGCACATGCTCAGTCTCCATGAATAAAAGCACAGGTTTTCTGAAAACGCTGGTACGCTTGAAGTTTAGCGGTCTCCAGTGCGATATTCTGTTCAAAGAAATGTGTAATACTGCAAGTCTGTGTTCATTCATAATGAGGTTTGTGTTATTTTCTGCTGTCAAATCTATGAGCAAAATTTCTGTGATTAAATCCAAATATCTCGACTGTAACGTCTGCGTTTGTGATTCCCGAATAAATGCCCTCGCGCAACCGAAGTTTTGATCATGATCATCTGGACATGTTGAAATAGTAGGTATATTACTAAGTTTCGGCTTTTATTTTATTAGCTTTCATAAGTGTAGAGAGTGTTAATTGATTTGTAGAAGGACTTTATAACTGATAATAGTTGTATAAGTTACCATTGTGACTTTGTTGCTGATACACAGCCCTAATATTTAAGCAATTGTACAGTAAAATTGTGGCAAACACCATTGCGCTCCATCCAGTACTTCACTCTCCAGTCCAGTAGGTGGCAGAAATGCAGCATTCTACTTATTCTGATGTTTTAGTGGTGGTTGGCAAACCAATGGAAAAGTGCATTTCTGCATTAAGGTGCGATTTTTGATGCAAAAAAAAATACATTGTGATGTATGAAGCACAAGTCAGAAGTCACTTTCAAACCACGCAGCTTTGTTTTGGTCAAAGCTGCAAATTTGCATGAAAACCTTGAACCCATTGCAAAATCTTGTTTGGGGAAATCATTCGCCCTCACTCAGAATTCCCAATCTCATGGATTCCTATTGAAATATCTGGATTACGCCCTGTAAAATTGTAAATATGTCTCCGCTTTTAAAGATAAAATAACTGAAATCCATTCGTTCATTCAATCTTTGTCACATCATGATATGCTCTTTTTTGTGTAGGTCCCGGTTGGTGACCAGCCTGAAGATATTGAGACTCAAGTCCAAGAGATGATTGTGTCCTACATCTCCAACCCCAACTCCCTCATCCTGTGTGTATCTCCTGCCAACTCTGACCTCGCCACATCTGATGCCCTTAAACTGGCACGAGAGGTGGACCCAGATGGTGAGCGACATGCAGAGAAGTCCAGATGTCATTATTGCACCATTGAATGGCATTGTGGGAAGGGAATGTACTCATCGTCTGTTGCGCTCAGGTCACAGGACGCTGCTGGTCGTGAGTAAGCTGGATTTGATGGACGCGGGGACAGATGCTCTGGAGGTGCTGCTGGGCCGCGTCATACCAGTCAGACTGGGCATTATTGGTGTGGTTAACAGGTCAGTGGCTTTAAACATTTGTTGAAAATGCAAACAATCATTTTTATTTTCCATAAGGCAGATTTTAATGAGATTAGAAACATAAACGTATCCTATCCTGATTTTAAACTAAAATTTTAAAATCCAAAGCAGCAGACTTATATTTAAAGGTTTAGTTCACCTAAAAATGAAAACTAAGTCATGATTTACCACACGTCCTTTCTTTTTTAACTTCACGTTTGGCCATATAATTGCAGTGAATAGCGACCGGCATCAAAAAGATGCAAAAGTATCACAGAACGGTCCGATGTGACGTGCCGTATGTTCCAAGTATTCTAGGGGTAAATGATAGAGTTTGAAATTGAATGGGTTATTTAACGAATAACCTGATCTTGGCCGTCGGTCTTCTGTTCACGGCTGAGCATTCATGAGACTCTGTTAGCGCCCAGAAAAAGCACACAAGTTGTGAGAAATCAAGATGAATAAAAACGCGACATGAAATGCAATCCTGAATATATCCGTTGTGTTCGTCGTAACAAGAAGCTATCGCGTTCACATCTGTCAACTGTCATTCTGACTGTCATCGGACAAACTGACTTCGGGTCCGGAGATGTTCGACTCAGTGTAGAAAGTACACAGATTCTTTTTTGGGATTTCTTTTTCTGGGCGAGACTAAATTTTCAGTTTGTTTTTCACCAAACCCTATCGTACACCTCCAGAACTCTTGGAATATGCAACACGCGTCACATTCAGGACATTTTTTATAATTTCTCTGTTTGTGGTCCATAAAAGAAAAAAGGGCATACGGCATTTGAACACCAGGGTGAGTAAATGATGACTTAATTTTCATTTTAGAGTGAACTATCCCTTTAAGTCACTCATAATCTTCATAATCTTCCCATATAACCTTTGATTTTTCTCAGTGGAAACTAAAAAAAGTAATTGTTTAGGGCTCTACAGTGCAAACACTTCATTTAAATTGTGAACAAAATGCAGTAAAAATGACTAGGCGACATGACAAGGGATGTACATTTTGAGCAGATTTTCATATTCATAGTCAATTGTCATTCAAATTAACAGTCGATTAATCTGTAATGTTTATGTTGCAAAATGAATGTGGAGAATTCCAAATATCATGTACTTGTTGCCTTCATTTAAAAATTGAAATATGTTTAAGAAATACGAGCATTGTTTTTTTTTTTTATTAAAGCTATTTAATATGAATTTCATTTGCTATTAAATTATTACTGTTAATAATAATGTGTATATAAAATGCAGATACACTTACACTACCATTCAAAAGTTTGGGGTCTGTAAGATTTCTTAAAGTTTTTGAAAGAAATCTCTTCTGCTCACCAAGGCTGCATTTATTTGATCAAAAATCCGGTAAAAACAGCAATATTGTGAAATATTACTCCAGTCTTCAGTGTCACATGATCCTTCAGAAATCATTCTAATATGCTGATTTCGGTGCAACATAAAGTTGGTTTCGGTTGCACTTTATTTTCAAAGAACTGGTAATATAAGGTACCTACATGGGTTAAGTAGGTTAAGGTTATGTTTAGAGATGGGTTCAAGGTTAGTACCTAGTTATTACCCAGTTATTATAATTACTATAATAAGTACATTATGAAAACCGTGATACATTTTTTTTTTTTCAGGATTCTTTGATGAATAGAAAATTCAAAGGCACAGTAATTATTCAAATGTAACTTTGACAGTAATTAAAATGTTACTTTACTGTGACTTCTGGTCAATTGAATGTGTCCTTGCTGAATAGAAGTATTCATCAAAAACTTACTGACCCCAAACTTGAGAATAATTGTAAAATCTAAATTTTTGACTGTGCCCCTACAAATTTCACCTCAGTGGCTTCCAAACAAAAATCATAGAGCCCTGTAGCTCTTTTAGCAGCACAAGTGGTCATTTCACCTTGAAACTGCACCAATTTGGACCTGCAGCGATGTATTTCACACATTTAGCAAAAATGCACTCTGTTTTTTCTCATGAGACCAAGGAGATCATTACAGCTCATTTACATATGAAGTCCTAAAGGCACAGCAGCAAACACAGCCTGTTTAAGCGTGAGGGTTAGAGAGAGGGTGAAAGAATGACCATGTAAAAGAACTTCACAACATGCACAGGAAATCCTGAATGACACTAAGAGGGCTTCAGGGAAAGAATAAAGTGTAGCACACGGCCCTTTCGACTTCTTTTACTGCGGTAGAAACTTAATCAACCGTGTGAAAAAGCATTGCGACATTTTAACAGTGTCATTTTCTTACATTTCGAGTTCCTCTATCATTACCCCTAAGGAGCAGTGACTGTAATATTCCCTACGCTGTTATCCTCTCCTGCCCTGCCTTTTTAAGCACAAGCACCCAAGGGTACCACGTCTACCCGCTATCAGCTAACAGAGCCGCGCCGGAGATAAATCATTGGTTCATTCAGCTTTGGCTGTAGCATGTCCTTTACGAATACAGGGAGACAATTTAGTTGGGGGAGAAGAACTGCAGTGACACTTTTCATTTCTCGACTCTCGTTAACTTAATCGGAAACAGCTGCAGGCCAACGTCTCTTCAATATTAACCGACACTCGCTTTGAGGATTCAAACAACGAGCAGTCAAACAGGAAAGCACTTGAAGATTTCCTGGGAGAGCATTTATGGAGAGCGAGCACTGGCAACAAATAACAAAGACGTGTTCAGTGCAATATATTGATCAGTCATTTACTTTTTATCAGTAGACCTCAATACTTAAAGTCAGAGATTTAAACCAATCCTTAATCTTTAATATTGCATGTAAGTATGCATCTAGTCCAATGCCATTTGGCCTACAGACTTGAATGATTCTTCAAATCATGTGTTATGGAAGAGAATTCTGACTTCCAACTGCTGGATGATAAAACAGGCAGAACTTAGACTTGAAGGAAGAACCCGAGCCATAACAAAATAGCATAAAGACTTGAACCAGTAACCAAATACTCCAAACCTGCCCTAGTAATCACATCAAAATTCGCTAGCAACCATCTTCAGTGCCACAGAAGTGTGGCAAATTAGGTTTTGCCCATGAAAGCACTATTTACATTTACTTTAGAAAATGCAAAAATGTTGCTTTCATTCCAAGTTATCTCGTGCACAGTACAACCAAAGTTACAGCTTCTTCTTTTCCAGTAGTAGTGGGCAGTATACTAACAATTTTCAGCTCACCTCTGTCCTGTAAAAATGCACTGCAGATTGTTTTAGAAATTCACTATGACCAAAAGGAAAGAGCTGTACACTTTCATTTGTCAAAGAACAATACATGCCTAATGATGCCAACAATCTCTATATTTAAAGTCAACATGAAATCCAAAGTAACTCTGTAAATAGTAGATTTACTGTCCAAATGAGCCTTCAAAATGTGATTTGACTTGCTCTTTCTCTAAATTGACCTCTTTTTTGACCTCTCCAACCACCCTTTTCATATACACTGCCATTCAAACCTTTGGGGTCAGTAATTTTTTTTTTTTTTAAAGAAATTAATACATTTATTTAGTTAAATTGATCAACAATGAAAGTAAAGACGTGTATAATGTTACAAAACATTTCTATTTCAAAGAAATGCTGTTCTGAACTTTCATCAAAGTATCCTGAAAAAAGTGTGTCACGGTTTTCACAAAAATATTTCATAACATTGATAATAATATTTCTTGAGCACCAAATCATCATATTAGAATGAATATGAGGAATACATCATATTTTAAAATACACTAAAATGTAATAAAATTTCATTTTGACCTAATTTTCAATCAAATCAAATAAAGGTGTGAATTTTCACTTGCCTTACAATTTGATTTGATTAAGATTCAGAGGGTAACATTTGGATTATAAAACGTTTCTTGATACACCACGATGCATCTTTTTCTCCAATTCTTTTATTAATAATAATTACTATATTACTAATCACAATACAGTTATTAAAAAGAAGAACAAAGATGCAAATAACAACCAGTAGAACACATACAGTATAAGAAACAGATGAAAAGAACAGTGCTTTTTTTTTCAGTTTACATCCATTTAACATTTAACAGGACCCCTTGTTATGCTTTTTCAACTTTAGTTAGTGTGTAATGTTGCTGTTTGAGCATAAAAAAGATCTGCAAGGTTACAAAGCTCAAAGTCCACTCCAAAGAGAGATATTTTATTGATCAGAATCCACTTTTCAAGAACTACAATGAAAGACTTGTTTGGACTGCAATGCGATTTTTAGTGATCTTATGAAATCACAATGTTTCTCATTTAAATAATCCCCGCCCACGGAAAAGGCAAAAAAGCGGCCGAGGCCTGTTAGAGCTGTGTTATCGCTGTCAAAGAGATGCTGTTTTTTCCACAACATTCCATTTGTTTGACCTTAAAGGGGTTAAAACTTAATTCCTGAACATTAAAACCCCAACGTTTATCTCTCCGCTGCACATTTTATGGGGAACAGCTTGTTTTCTGTTGCTTTTGTTAGCTCTCGCTTTTGTAAGTCTGTTCACCAATGTTAAACATGGTTTTGTGATCGATTACTGCTTGTAATTACCTTAGTTTTCCGACAAATATCACGATTAATTGGTGGATAACATTGTATCTATAATGTATAAGGAAATTACAAAAAACATACCACTCTGAAACGTCCGGTGAAATCCGTGCTTTCAAAGTCCTCTTGTTCGTTAACATTGTCAGGGTCTGAATCAGGCTTGAATTGGTTTGAAATTGATGCCATCCGCAATATTTACTCTGGACATTTTCCGGAAACAAAGCGCTGCCAATCACAACACACTGGGCCAGCTAACCAATCACAGCACATTTTGTATTTCGGAAGGAGGGGCTTCATCTAAATCGGCATGTTCGGCCAGACTGGGGAGAGAGGAGCTGTAATAATGTAAAATATGGGGAAAAATAATGCGTTTTTGAACAATCAAGCATGGAAACATATTCTAGTACTGTACACCCCAAAAACAAAATCAAGACTTCGTAAAAGGGCATAATAGGACCCCTTTAACAGCATTCAAGTAATACATATTACAAAAATTAAATTATGATTATTATCAAATGTAAAAATGTCTTAAGTGTATTAATTGCAAATAAATAGATTATTATTAAAGCTACGCAAGTTCTTCAGTCAAGAGCAGTCAAAAGAATTCCCTGTTTTCTTTTGTTGAATGATTAAAACACTAATGACACTGACAGAAGCAGGTTTGTTATATAAAGACCTAATGCACGGATCCAACATAATGTTACACATAATAAGATATAATATAATAAGTAGTAGTATAATAAGATTAGCCTACTTTATTTACAATAAAACAGTACATTGATATGTAAATAGGTCTATTTAATTGCATAAAAAAAGATTATTTTGTTTTATGCATCAATGCAGAATCTTTCTCATTAGCATAAAATGATATTTATGAAAAAAAAAATATTTATGTTCCATAGCTCTAAAATAAATGCAGCCTCGGTGAGCATAAGAAACTTGTGACAAAACCAAAGGCAGCTGCTGTGCTACCCAGTCAATCATTTCACAGTCATTTATTTTAACAGAAGGTTCCTCCTCCTTTTTTCCTCCTAAAAAACATCATGTTTAATGATATAGAACAAATCCAAAAAAGTTGTAGAGACAACCAAGTAAATAGAAGTTGTTTTTATGTTTTCACCCTACAGCTGAATCTCACATAGAGGATTGTGGAAGTCATAAACAGCAGTTGAAACATACAGTACCTGTCAAAAGTTTCTTATGTGTCTTATCCTCACCCAAGGCTGCATTTATTTAATCAAAAATACAGTAAAAACAGTAATATTGCAAACTATTATTACAATTTAAAATAACTGTTTTCTATTTGAATATATTTTAAAATGTAATTTATCCCTGTGATCAAAGCTGAATGTTCAGCATCATTACTCCAGTCTTCAGTGTCACATGATCCTTCAGAAATCATTTATTATTATCAATGATGAAAACAGTTGTGCTGCTTAATATTTTTGTGGAAATTGTGATACTTTTTTTCAGGATTCTTTGACAAATAGAAAGTTTAATGAACAGCATTTATTTGCATTTATGAATTAGAAATCTTTTATAACATAAATGTCAACTGTCAATTTAATGCATCCTTGATTTAAAAAAAAGGTTTTCTCTCTCCCTCTTTTTTTTTTAATCTGAGCACAAATGTTTGAATGGTATCATTGTTTCCACAAAAAAAATGTTAAGCCTCTAAAACTATTTTCAACACTAATAATAATCAGAAATGTTTCTTGAGCAGCAGATCATCATATTAGAATGATTTCTGAAGGATCATGTGACACTGAAGACTGGAGTAATGATGCTGAAAATTCGGCTTTGATCACATGAATAAATTACATTTTACAATTTATAAAAATGGAAATGTATTTTTAATTGTAATATTTCACAATATCACTGTTTTTACTGTGTATTTTTGAGTAAATAAATGCAGCCTTAGTGAGCATAAGACACTTTATTTTAATGTGACGTAGTTACGCTACACTTCACTACTAAATGTACTTACTATAGTAATAACAGTAAATTATGAATAACTAACCCTAACCATAACTCTATAGTAAGTACATGTCGTTAATTAATATTACTTATTTGAGTAAGTACAATGTAACTACGTCACCTTAAAATAAAGTGTAACCAAAAATTGCAATGTTTCCAAACTTTTGACAGATAGTGTATATTCTGCCTAAAACCTTCTAGATGAAAGCATGTTGTTGAGAGTGAGTTCAGATCCGCCTTGGTGCCTTCCTACTCCTGTTTAAAAATTTTGCAGCCTTTGATCCACTATTCAATCCTATAATTTTTTTTTTTACTTCACCAGGAGCCAGCATGACTTGAACACCCAAAAGTGTCTCACTGACTCCAGCAAAGACGAGCAGGCGTTTCTTCAGCGCCATTACCCGTCATTAGCCTCCCGCTGCGGCTCTCGCTACCTGGCTCGCACCCTGAGCCGACTGCTAATGCATCACATCAGAGACTGCCTCCCCGAGCTCAAGACACGAGTCACCGTGCTCGCCTCCCAGTACCAGTCCCGACTCAACAGCTACGGGCAGCCTGTGGAAGACCACAGCGCCACCTTGCTGCAGATCGTCACCAAGTTCGCCACCGACTACTGCAGCACCATCGAAGGCACTGCCAGGCACATCCAGACCTCTGAATTGTGAGTACATGAGCCAGAACATACAAGTTCATTTAAAGTCACCATGTAATCAAAATGGACAATTCAAAAAAAAAATGTTTTTTAATTCATATGCCCTCAATTGATTGATTGATTGATTGTTTGCAGCCAGGATGGAAAAAAGGTGAAAATTCTTCTCAAAGTGCTTCTCTCAATTTATTTCCTAGAAAACTAAAACCAAACAACGTAGGAAATAGGTTCTTCAAAAAAGAATCATTGTATATCTATACCGGGAACCAAGTTTTAAAGTCAGCATGAAATAAAAATATATTTTCTAAAATCTTGTTATAGACCTTATTGCAAAAGATTCATCCATGTATAATAATTCATTACATTTATCTAGCGCTTTTCTCGGCACTCAAAGCGCTTTACATAGAGGGGAGGGGGGGGGGGGGGGGGGATCTCCTCAACCACCATATATTTACATTTACATTTATTCATTTAACAGACGCTTTTATCCAAAGCGACATCCAAATGAGAAAAATAGAAGCAGTGAAATTAACAGCAGGACAACAATATGCAAGTGCTATGACCCCTCTGTTTCATCTAACGCAGTCCATGTAAATAATATATATATTTTTTTATAAATAAAAAAAATAGAATAGAAGAGAAAGTGTTAGTGTTACTGGATCAAGTGCTGCCGAAAAAGATGCGTCTTCAGCTGTTTCTTGAAAGTGGCTTTGGTGGTTTCTTAGTTGAGTTAGGCAGATCATTCCACCAGCAGGGAACAGTCATGGTAAATGTCCGAGAAAGAGATTTTGTGCCTCTTTGAGATGGTACCACAAGACGACATTCGCTTGCAGAGCGCAAGTTTCTGGATGGCACATAAGTCTGAAGTAATGAGTTTAGGTAAAAGGGAGCAGTGCCAGTGGTTGTTCTGTAGGCAAACGTCAGTGACTTGAATTTAATGCGAGCGGCAACTGGCAACCAGTGGACTTTTGTGAGGAGCGGAGTGACGTGTGCTCTCTTTGGCTCATTAAAGACCACTCTGGCTGCAGCATTCTGGATCAGTTGCAGAGGTTCGACAGAGCAAGCTGGAAGACCAGCCAGGAGAGCATTACAACAGTCTAGTCTGGATAGAACAAGCGCTTGAACAAGGAGTTGTTTAGCATGCTCTGTTAGGAAGGGCCTTATCCTCTTAATGTTGTGCAAGGCAAATCTACACGACCGGGCAGTTCTAGCAATGTGGTCTGTGAAGTTCAATTAATCATCAATTACAACCCCAAGATTCCTGGCTGACCTTGATGGAGTTATGGATGATGAGCCTAGCTGAATGGAGAAGTTGGGACGAAGTGTTGGGTTGGCTGGGACCACAAGTAGCTCTGTCTTCGCAAGGTTTAGTTGAAGGTGGTGGTCCTTCATCCAGCCAGAAATGTCTGTCAGGCAGGCTGAGATACGAGCAGGTTCGTGGGATCGTCAGGCTGGAATGAGAGGTAGAGTTGTGTGTCATCAGTGTAGCAGTGATAGGAAAAGCCATGTTTCTGAATCACAGATCCTAGTGATGTCATGTAGATGGAGAAGAGAAGTGGTCCAAGCACTGAGCCCTGAGGCACCCCAGTAGCTAGATGTTGGGTCTTAGACACCACACCCCTCCACGACACCCTAAAGGACATACCTGAGAGGTTAGACTTGAACCATTGGAGTTCGGTTCCCGAGATGCCCTTCATCTCTAGGATTGACAGGAGGATCTGGTGGTTAACTGTGTCAAAGGCAGCAGACAGATCCAGCAGGATATATGTTAATGTTTCCTTCTTTCTGTGCTTTGTTTACAATCGTGTCGTTTTTGGTCTGAATTTGAAAAGGCCTGTTTTTTAAAGCCCCAATTAAAAGTAAGCATTGGCCATTTATTTGTAACTTCAATACAACGGTAGACACAAAGAAATTGCACAAAGCCAGCCAATTAGGTTTGAGCTTGTGATCTGAGAAAGCTCTTGCCTTTTTTTTTAGCACAAAAATCCTAACTGTGATCTGTGGAGCCACTTACTACAGGCTGCCATCTTGCACCAAGTTATCAAGTTTGACATATTGTCATTACCAGGGCTACATTCCTGCTGAATCCTTCTTTCGGTGACTTCAGCAACGTCTCAGTCTGTCATTTTCGCACTGAAACTCATGACAGATATCAAGCACACCATGTTTACTTTGTCTGCTTGGCTGAATTTGACAGGCAGATAATCCTCAAGTCTGCCCAACTCCTTATTTACACCCTGTTCACTGTTGGATGAAATGCTGTTCATCTCTCATATCTGGCTAAGTCCACACCAGCTATCGATTAATTAAGTGCCTCGTATTGATGTTTTCTGTATGACTCCAGGCCTGTGTGAATGTGCCAACAAGGCTGTGATGTCCAAAAGTGCTGCATGATTTTACATTTTCATGGATTGACTTGACTGACTGTGTGAGCATTTGTTCATTGTAGGTGTGGAGGAGCTCGGATCTGTTATATATTCCACGAGACATTTGGAAGAACCCTGCAGTCAATTGACCCACTGGGAGGACTCACTGAGCTAGATATTCTCACAGCTATTCGAAACGCCACGGTATAATATTTACATGTTTATGCATGCATGTGTGTGTAAATAGATAAGCATATACAGTACTTTGCTCACTTTCTTAAAAATAAAGTGTGTAATTTCTACACTATGAGCGTCACCAAACCGAATTGCCCAAATGAGGACAGTTATTTTTCAAACAGACACAATGTTATGGTTTAAAGCGTCATATTCATGTCATTGACATGAAGAGTTTTAGGAACCGCAAATAAATGCTGGTTCGGATAGCTTTTTCAAGGTTCCCACAGTCACGGAAAACCTAGAATTGTAAAAGTGTGAATTCCAAGCCTCCAAACGTTAAATAAATCTTAAAAATGAATAAAATAATTTCTTAATAAATAATATATTTAAAATTAATTGAAAAGTCTTTGAAAAATCTATAGTGTTATTCACTACTATTTAAAAGTTTGGGTTTTTTGAAAGAAGTCTCTTATGCTCGACTGCATTTATTTAATCAAGAATACAGTAAAACCGTATTATTGTAAAATATTATTGCAATTTAAATTAAATGTTTTCTATTTGAAATTTATTTTAAAATGGAATTTATTTCTGTGATGCAAAGCTGAATTTTCAGCATCATTACATTTCTGATTATCAGTAAATATTTTTTACCAGCCATGAAAAATCTTTTTGTTGTTTGATTAACATTAAAAACACAGCAGCAGGAATATTAGGCTGCTGTCACTTTAAGAGCTAATGCACGGATCCAATATACTGATGCACATGTGTTTTCTTTCTCAACTGTTTAAGTTCACTTAAGATATAAATGAATACTTCCCTAGACGGGCTTTTGACATAACTTTGTTTGAATGTGTCTGTTCAAGCTTAGTACGTGAAAGAGGGCTCAATTCAGTATGCACGTGCTGTCTGAGACGAATTTCTGGGCTCACGCTTCGGTAACGAGTAACGAATTGAGTTCCCTTTTGCTTCTTCTTGCGCTTGAATATTTGAATTGACGAATTGGCGCGTCAACTGTCCCGAGTGTCATTCTCGTTTGTTCACATTAATATTATTCTCACAACATTGCATTGTTAGAATTCATAAAAATGTTACCGGCCAATTGGTGATAGAAACTGTTTAATATACTCGCCAACGCGGATTTTTACACGCATTTGGCGCTTGGCAAGTGTTATTTTAGGCCGTGTTATCAATGTTCAAAACAGTTTTTGCTGCTTAATATTTTTTTCAAAAAAAGTGTGATACACTAGCATTTAGAAGTTTGGGGTAAGTAAGAGTAAAACAATTTATATTGATTGAATTAATAATGAATTAATACATTCATTCATTATACTTGTTGATAAGGATGCATAAAATTGATCAAATGTGACATTAAAGACATTTCTTGTAATGTTTTGAATTTTCTATTCATGCGGTTCCTAAGAATCATGAAAATAATGTATCATGATTTCCACAAAAAAATATAGTAGATAGTAAAATATGGTAATTTTAATCAAATAAATGCAGCCTTGTTGAGACTTCTTTCAGAAAACATTTCCAAAAATCAAACTTTCAAAATTATGACCGGTAGTGTATATATTTGTTTTGCTTAAATCTAAAATATTACTTCTAATATAAATTGTTCTTTGTGAGTGCAATCACTATTAAATTAAACCTTATCTAGTAGAATAGCTGGAAAAGCATTGGTCAGACGTTGTGGAAACACTTCACGGATGTAGACTAAATGTGGTTTGAATGTATTTGGTTGTTGTGATGGATGTAGGGTCCTCGGCCAGCTCTGTTTGTTCCTGAGATCAGCTTTGAGCTGCTGGTGAAGAAACAGATCAAGAGACTGGAGGAGCCCAGCATGCGCTGTGTGGAGCTCGTACACGAGGAGCTTCAGAGGATCATCCAGCACTGCTCGGCCTACAGCACACAGGTGCTTCACTGCTTTTGAATATTTGATGCAGAAAAATGGAATATTAGGTAGTGTAGCCAGTCTTAAAATCTTAAAACTTTACTCTCCTATCAGTGCTTTATACGTATACATTAATTGGGTAGTTAGTAGGACTTTGCGAAATATCGGGAGAAAAACGCAACATGGCTTAGTCCGATTGTCAAATTGCGCAGGAGGCTGGGGTTTCAGTAAACGTATGTGCTAGTGCTTTCAGAGTGAATCGTGTTATTTACACTTGTGTCGTTCATGATACAGTGTTTCAGAGTCTCAGAACAGCTGGTTTACTGTGAATCAAGCCGTTCTGAGACGCTGTGAGCTGCACATGCACACTGCTAACTCATTTATTTATTGTCGGCAACCCGTCAAAATAAATGCTTGATGATATAACGGTTGAAAATGAAGATATTAAGACGTACATGTTAGTATTGTAATTTTACAGTGAAATAAATTAATTGTATTAGTCTATTTAACAGTACAATAGCATTATTTATGACAATATATTTCCTATTTTGTTTAATATATTTAATAATCACAAAATCATAATAATTATTATTTTAGTCATATTGAATTGCTCAAAAACAAATTGATTATGGCCTATGAAAGAGAGATTTTTTTAAAACTTTACGGTTCACTTTATGGTTTGAGTTGGTTTTATAAAGAGTAAACCTTAAATCACAGACAAATCGCATACCTGAATAATGTTTTTTTCTTCAATATTGTGCAGGGGTGCGTTTCCCAAAAGCCAAATGTGACCGCATATTTTGACATTACCAACATAGTTAAACAATTTGCTGTTTGTACAATAGCACGTCATTAACAACAGTCCTATAGGGCTAGTGATCTAGCGTTTACTAGAGCCATTTTCATAATCACAAAATCATAATTATTATTTTATAGTCATATTGAATTGCTCAAAAACAAATTGATTATGGCCTATGAAAACTCAGAGAAAGATATTTTTTAAAACTTTACGGTTCACTTGGTTTGAGTTGGTTCTTATAAAGAGTAAACCCAGGTATGAACACCCAAAATTTTCATAAACTGTCAAGCCCTAAAAGTATTTCTCCCATCCATCCGTCCATCCATCCATCCATCCATCCATCCATCGTTTTTGCGTT
This sequence comes from Rhinichthys klamathensis goyatoka, assembly GCF_029890125.1. Taxonomy (NCBI): domain Eukaryota; kingdom Metazoa; phylum Chordata; class Actinopteri; order Cypriniformes; family Leuciscidae; genus Rhinichthys; species Rhinichthys klamathensis. Next base: position 11,616,856 of record NW_026606587.1, on the reverse strand, counting down.
TCCCAAAAGCCACAAAGGAAACAGTCGTGACTAACTAGTTAATTTTCTACAATGATGCATCGTACTATGGTGGACAAGCAGTGAGTTACGTCATTGTGCGGGAAATGCACCCCAGCCTAGTTAGATGCTAATGTTGTTGTGCCATCTATACCGTGATGATTCATTCTGTGGCTCAATTTCCATAAATGTTCTGAGTGACCAGTGGAGGAAGCGATGCGGCCTGAATGTTAGAATGTGTCTGCATAGTGCTGTACGTCAAACTCTTATTTCAAACAATTAAGAAATTTCTGTTTTCCCTGACAAGCCTTTATAGCTCAGAATTTCTACAAAATGAAATGTGAAGAGGAGAGTGAAAGTCACAGTCTTCACAGATTGACACACAGAGGCTCAGGACAGCCGGCATTAGGATTCTCTCCTCATTCTGCTCTTATCTTCTCTGTCCTGCTGCCTTCACTGTGTACATTTGTTTTACATTAAACATTCTTTTCGCTTTCCTCTATTATATACAAAAATCTAATGTCATAACGTGTGCTGAAGGGAACAGATTTGATGCTCATAATATTTGGAAAGGTGTTGGGAGAATATTATACTTTACTCTTTCACATAGGAAGTGTTCAAATGTTTTAAATAATTGACAACTAACCTGCCGTATGTACTGTATGTGTGTTTGTGTATGTCCGAAGGAGCTTTTGCGGTTTCCCAAACTACATGATTCAATAGTGGAGGTGGTTACCAGCTTACTCAGGAAACGTCTGCCCATTACCAATGAGATGGTAGGAACATATGCCTGTGGCTGCACCTACACTACTTTATACTATCCTCGAAGACTTGTATTACAGTAACCTGATCACGATTAAGGCATGTACTTGGACATGATGAAAAGCTTTTATAAAACAGCAGAAACAATACAGTACCAAATGTGTTTCATGCAGTTAGTATATTGGCATCCGTTAGTATTGAATATATGTAAGCAATAATGTACTCAAGGCCATGCTGTATTTTGAATACAGACTTGACTAAAGGATGTTGTTAGGCAAACGTTAAAGCTGCAGTCCATAGTTTTTCCTCGTTGTCGCCATCTCTGTTCGAAATCTGCAATTGCAGTTATTAGCGTAATTATCAACTTTACGTGAGTTGTGCCTCGACACGGCACAGCGCGGATGAATCCAATGTTTTGAGGAGAATGTGCAGCTGTCAGTCGCCGCACCGGTGTGGATACTGGCATTCGCAATCACAGATTCTACTTTTTGGAAGTATGACCAACATAATCATTTTCACCGGAAAATGTCGTAAGTAACATCCACTATTGTTCTGACCAACTAAGGGAGAAAAAGCATTGCAGTAAATCGCGCTGATTAAATCTAACGATCGCTTATCATTATCAAACCGTGCAAATTATACTTTGTTCTCAAATTGTTAATGTTAACAACATCAGCATTGCGTGACTACATTTAATGCCCTGATAAGTATCCTTGTTTTCGCATGGGTCCGGTTGCAGTCTCTTCTTTCTGTATCCACTCCGAAGTCCGAACGAAGTCTTTTGCATTTTACAGCGGGTGAATCTGTTGTCACTGGTGATTGTCGTCTGAACCTTTCTGGATCCGCAATTAAATTGAAAAGTTTAATTATATCAAGTGCTGTGAGAAAAGGCTATAAATCTCCACCTCCAACATACTCACACGCAATATAGCCTACTAGCCGAGACTCCTTCTTAATGTGTACAGATGTGACGTAATGACTCAATATAGCCGACTAGCCGAGACTCTTCTTTATGTGTACAGATGTGACGTAATGACTCAATATAGCCGACTAGCCGAGACTCCTTCTTTATGTGTACAGATGTGACGTAATGACTCAATATAGCCTATAGCCGAGACTCCTTCTTTATGTGTACAGATGTGACGTAATGACGCAAAGACATGCTCGAATCTCCCGCGGAAATCCACCAGTACCACTGGAATTAAAAACATTATTACAAGCTTACCGGTTTGAATCGAGCTAAGGCAAGCAGATAGTGTTGAACACTGGTTATGTATTTGCTGAAACAATTACAGATCCTTCTCAAAAAATTAGCATATTGTGATAAAGTTAATTATTTTCCATAATGTAATGATAAAAATTAAACTTTCATATATTTTAGATTCATTGCACACCAACTGAAATATTTCAGGTCTTTTATTGTTTTAATACTGATGATTTTGGCATACAGCTCATGAAAACCCAAAATTCCTGTCTCAAAAAATTAGCATATTTCATCCGACCAATAAAAGAAGTGTTTTTAATACAAAAAAAAAAGTCAACCTTCAAATAATTATGTACAGTTATGCACTCAATAGTCAATACTTGGTCGGGAATCCTTTTGCAGAAATGACTGCTTCAATGTGGCGTGGCATGGAGGCAATCAGCCTGTGGCACTGCTGAGGTGTTATGGAGGCCCAGGATGCTTCGATAGCGGCCTTAAGCTCATCCAGAGTGTTGGGTCTTGCGTCTCTCAACTTTCTCTTCACAATATCCCACAGATTCTCTATGGGGTTCAGGTCAGGAGAGTTGGCAGGCCAATTGAGCACAGTAATACCATGGTCAGTAAACCATTTACCAGTGGTTTTGGCACTGTGAGCAGGTGCCAGGTCGTGCTGAAAAATGAAATCTTCATCTCCATAAAGCTTTTCAGCAGATGGAAGCATGAAGTGCTCCAAAATCTCCTGATAGCTAGCTGCATTGACCCTGCCCTTGATAAAACACAGTGCACCAACACTATGGCGTTATATATGTGCCTCATTCCTGAGCGAGTAATTGTAAGTTTTGAGCACAGAGAACTATATTTTGCAAGCACATTTCATTATATTTTGAACAGAAATTAACAATCGCAAAAAAAAAATCGTTTGAGCAAAGAAAAAACGATTCCGTGCTCAATAAATGTATTTGCTATTATCCATATTAACGTGCAATAATAACCCCTCTCACGCAGTTTACTCAGGTGCTCTCTCACAAACTTATTCTCTGCGCTCCTGTCAAGTTCCTCTCTCTCTCTCTCAACCTCTTAATTCTGTGCGCGCTCAACTCTTGACACACGCGCGCTCAACTCTTGATACACACGCGCGCTCAACTCTTGACACACGCGCGCTCAACTCTTGACACACGCGCGCTCAACTCTTGACACACGCGCGCTCAACTCTTGATACACACGCGCGCTCAACTCTTGACACACGCGCGCTCAACTCTTGATAGACACGCGCGCTCAACTTGCAACAGCGTTACAAGTGTGCCACAAAATCAACCAATCGGAAAATTAAAGGTCAATTGTGATTGGCTGTGGGTCTCCAATCACCACGCAGCACAAAGAAGAAGAAAAAAAATGTATGGACAGATGTCTTCTCTAGTATGGAATGCCAAAGCTGACTTAATTAAAAATAAATAAATACATAAATAAATAAATATACGAAGAAATGCAAAAAAGCAAAAATACATAAATAAATATACAAAGAAATGTAAAAAAAAATACAAATAAATGAGTATTTATACTTTTATTTCCCTATTTATGTATAATTGTATTTTTTTCACACATTTTTTATTTTTTATTTATACATTTATTTATTTCCACTTTTATTTATTTCCACATTTATTTATTTATACATTTATATATTGTATTGTATTATATAAATTGATTTCCAGGGGCGATCAGCATCATATACTGCATGTCCAGTTCTTAATATTAATCGATAAACTACTCAGTTATTATAATAATAAGGCCTTATTAAAAGTCAAAATCTTAATACAGAGGAGAATGTTTTTACACTGCAATTACAATTGCATAAAAGTCGTTATGAGATTAATGTTAAAAATAAAACATTTGAATATAGAAATATGAAATGATGGAATCAATTAAATTGTACGTTTAAATATGAAACTAAAACAGCCAGTAGGTGGCGTTAAGTCACTGTCTTAAACGAGTGAGTCATATCATTAATTCAGACTGATTCATTCAAATACTGATTCATTCAGTTCGGGGAAAAAATTATAATAAAATTATCTCATACATGGGCTTTTTTACAGCATTTTTAAATGCTGACATTTTTTATTAATGTTGGTGCCACGTCGCCCCGCCATAATTTTGATACCTGAGCTGTACAGTTGAACATAAAACGTGGTGTTTTTCCCTGAAGTTCAGTATTTGAATGAATCGGTCTGAATTAATGATATGACTCACTCGTTTAAGACAGTGACTTAACGCCACCTACTGGCTGTTTTAGTTTCATATTTAAACATACAATTTAATTGATTCCATCATTTCATATTTCTATATTCAAATGTTTTATTTTTAACATTAATCTCATAACGACTTTTATGCAATTGTAATTGCAGTGTAAAAACATTCTCCTCTGTATTAAGATTTTGACTTTTAATGACTTAATGACTTTTGTTAATTTTATTTTACTGATAACAGCCATAGTGCCTTATTATTATAATAACTGGGTAGTTTATCGATTAATATTAAGAACTTGACATGCAGTATATGATGCTGAACGTCCCTGGAAATCAATTATATAATACAATAAAATATATAAATGTATAAATAAATAAATGTGTAAATAAATAAATGTATAAATAAATAAATGTATAAATAAAAAATAAAAAATGTGTGAAAAAAATACAATTATACATAAATGAGGAAATAAAAGTATAAATACTCATTTAAAAAAAAAAAATTTTTTACATTTCTTTGTATATTTATTTATGTATTTTTGCTTTTTTGCATTTCTTCGAATATTTATTTATTTATGTATTTATTTATTTTTAATTAAGTCAGCTTTGGCATTCCATACTAGAGAAGACATCTGTCCATACATTTTTTTTGTTCTTCTTTGTGCTGAGTGGTGATTGGAGACCCACAGCCAATCACAATTGACCTTTAATTTTCCGATTGGTTGATTTTGTGGCACACTTGTAACGCTGTTGCAAGTTGAGCGCGCGTGTGTATCAAGAGTTGAGCGCGCGTGTGTCAGGAGTTGAGCGCGCGTGTGTCAAGAGTTGAGCGCGCGTGTGTATCAAGAGTTGAGCGCGTGTGTGTCAAGAGTTGAGCGCGCGTGTATCAAGAGTTGAGCGCGCGTGTGTCAAGAGTTGAGCGCGCGTGTGTCAAGAGTTGAGCGCGCGTGTGTCAAGAGTTGAGCGCGCGTGTGTATCAAGAGTTGAGCGCGCGTGTGTCAAGAGTTGAGCGCGCACAGAATTAAGAGGTTGAGAGAGAGAGAGAGGAACTTGACAGGAGCGCAGAGAATAAGTTTGTGAGAGAGCACCTGAGTAAACTGCGTGAGAGGGGTTATTATTGCACGTTAATATGGATAATAGCAAATACATTTATTGAGCACGGAATCGTTTTTTCTTTGCTCAAACGAATTTTTTTTTTGCGATTGTTAATTTCTGTTCAAAATATAATGCAATGTGCTTGCAAAATATAGTTCTCTGTGCTCAAAACGTACAATTACTCGCTCAGGAATGAGGCACATATATAACGCCATACAACACCAGCAGCTGACATGGCACCCCAGACCATCACTGACTGTGGGTACTTGACACTGGACTTCAGGCATTTTGGCATTTCCTTCTCCCCAGTCTTCCTCCAGACTCTGGCACCTTGATTTCCGAATGACATGCAAAACTGAGCAACAGTCCAGTGCTGCTTCTCTGTAGCCCAGGTCAGGCGCTTCTGCCGCTGTTTCTGGTTCAAAAGTGGCTTGACCTGGGGAATGCGGCACCTGTAGCCCATTTCCTGCACACGCCTGTGCACGGTGGCTCTGGATGTTTCTACTCCAGACTCAGTCCACTGCTTCCGCAGGTCCCCCAAGGTCTGGAATCGGTCCTTCTCCACAATCTTCCTCAGGGTCCGGTCACCTCTTCTCGTTGTGCAGCGTTTTTTTGCCACACTTTTTCCTTCCCACAGACTTCCCACTGAGGTGCCTTGATACAGCACTCTGGGAACAGCCTATTTGTTCAGAAATTTCTTTCTGTCTTACCCTCTTGCTTGAGGGTGTCAATGATGGCCTTCTGGACAGCAGTCAGGTCGGCAGTCTTACCCATGATTGCGGTTTTGAGTAATGAAACACGCTGGGAGTTTTTAAAAGCCTCAGGAATCTTTTGCAGGTGTTTAGAGTTAATTAGTTGATTCAGATGATTAGGTTAATAGCTTGTTTAGAGACCTTTTTCATGATATGCTAATTTTTTGAGACAAGAATTTTGGGTTTTCATGAGCTGTATGCCAAAATCATCAGTATTAAAACAATAAAAGACCTGAAATATTTCAGTTGGTGTGCAATGAATCTAAAATATATGAAAGTTTAATTTTTATCATTACATTATGGAAAATAATTAACTTTATCACAATATGCTAATTTTTTGAGAAGGACCTGTATTTTGGATCATTTTTAACCCAAAAATGTTACGGACTGCAGCTTTAAGTAAAATTATTAAGTTTTACTAAATTAAAATAAATGATTACAATTATTTTAGTTAAAATATTTAAAGTATTTATTAAAATTATTGAAGCCTCTTTGGGTCTTCTCCACACTGTAACTCCCACGGATGTGAGAAAGACAGTGAAGGTGGACTCATTAGAGAACAATTTATGTTTTACATTGTCCACAGTCCAAGATTTGCTCTGTTGGACCCAATGAAACAAACATTTGGCATTGGCACGAGTGACTAAAGGTTTGGCTATCTCAGCCCGACCATCAATACTGACTCTGTGGATCTCTTGACTAACAGTTTTGGTGGAGAGTCGAGGTTTAATTCTGCAGTGACTTAGTCAGCTGTGGTTTTATGATTTTTGGATACAATCCGGGTTAGTACCTGGACATCCCTTTCAGACAGCTTCCTCTTGCATTGACAGTGGTTCATCCTACATGGTGGTATACCGACATTACCACAGCTCTCAATACACCTCAAAGAATTGCTGTCCTGGTCACAGATGAGCCAGCGAGACGCGCAACAACAATTTGCCCTCTTTTGAATTTTGATAGGTCTCCTATTATGTCATGTGGATTGCAATATTTTATGTACAGCTGTGCTATTGCTCTGCTAATCATCCTTCACACTCTGCTCTTACTGAAGGAATGTAAAATAAGTGAAGATTGTGAAACCTCCAACACTATATTGGCCAGTGTTTCATTCTCATTGCCCAAACACCGTATATCATAAATCAAAAATCCTTAGCGCATGTCACATTCAGAGCACAAGTTTTGGCTGATTCTGAAAATGCTCCATGTTTAACTCATGGAATGTGTTTACTTCCTCTCAGGTTCATAATCTAGTTGCAATCGAGTTGGCCTATATAAACACCAAACATCCTGATTTCACAGACGCTGCCCAAGTGTCTGCATCTGTCAACAGCCAGCAGGTACTAAAACTCTCTCTCTCTCTCTCTCTCTCTCTTCAAATCCACACAGGATTAGTCTTTGTTTTATCGTCTCTTTCGCAGGCGGAGGCAGGGGATGGAGGGAAGCGATGGAAGAATGAGAAGATGCCGTCGGAGGAGAAAGGCCCCTTGCCTGGGTTTGGAAGCCCCACCAAAGCCGTCAACCTGTTGGACACGGTATGGCTTTGCTATCTCAAAAGTACAGAAGCCAACTGTACCTGCACATTTGAAGAAAAACCAGGAAAGAACAACAACTTTTGGATATTTTTCTGTAGGCCGTGCCAATATCCCGCAAACTAAGCACACGAGAGCAGAGGGACTGCGAGGTCATCCAACGGCTCATCAAGTGCTACTTCCTGATCGTGCGCAAGAGCATCCAGGACAGGTCAGCACCTGTGTGTGTGGGAGACAAACTACTGAGTGACCAGGAGCATCTGATCTCTTTTTTTTTTCTTTTTTTTCTGCAGTGTGCCAAAGACGGTGATGCATTTCCTGGTGAATTTCGTGAAAGAGAATTTGCAGAGTGAGCTGGTCGGTCAGCTCTACAAACAGCGTCTTCTACAGGAACTGCTCATCGAGTCTCAGGAAACCGCTCAGCAGCGCACAGAGGTTGCACAGATGCTGGAGGTACGTGTTGTGTGCGTGCGGCGTACATATACGCCTCATGAAGCAGGTGTGAAGAGATAATGAAAACATCTGAAAAATACATACTAGGTTTTATTACAGGAACCACATTTTGCAAATGGGCCAAGACGAACAAAAGATATTTCGTTTTTGAGCAGTCACAAGTATAAATGCAAAGGATTTTTGTTTTCAGTTAATACTGGTAATTCTCAGATGATATGTTTTTGTATAATTTGACATTTCAAAGAATTTTTCTTTTTTTTTATTAATAAAAATGTAGTAATAACATGGTAATAACACGGTAACATTCAAAACATTGAAATGTTTGCACTTTTTAATGAGTTATTAATCAGATGCAATATGGTTATAGTATATAATATATTATATAGACTCATTACATGCAAAGTGAGATATTTCAAGCCTTTATTTGTTATAATTTTGATGATTATCTCACTTTGCATGTAATGAGTCTATATAATATATTAGTTTCACCTTTTAAGTTGAATTACTGAAATAAATTAACTTTTACACAATATACAATTTTTTCGAGTTTCACCTGTTTATGTGTGTGTATATATATATATATACACTCACCTAAAGGATTATTAGGAACACCATACTAATACTGTGTTTGACCCCCTTTCGCCTTCAGAACTGCCTTAATTCTACGTGGCATTGATTCAACAAGGTGCTGAAAGCATTCTTTAGAAATGTTGGCCCATATTGATAGGATAGCATCTTGCAGTTGATGGAGATTTGTGGGATGCACATCCAGGGCACGAAGCTCCCGTTCCACCACATCCCAAATATGCTCTATTTGGTTGAGATCTGGTGACTGTGGGGGCCATTTTAGTACAGTGAACTCATTGTCATGTTCAAGAAACCAATTTGAAATGATTCGAGCTTTGTGACATGGTGCATTATCCTGCTGGAAGTAGCCATCAGAGGATGGGTACATAGTGGCCATAAAGGGATGGACATGGTCAGAAACAATGCTCAGGTAGGCCGTGGCATTTAAACAATGCCCAATTGGCACTAAGGGGCCTAAAGTGTGCCAAGAAAACATCCCCCACACCATTACACCACCACCACCAGCCTGCACAGTGGTAACAAGGCATGATGGATCCATGTTCTCATTCTGTTTATGCCAAATTCTGACTCTACCATCTGAATGTCTCAATAGAAATCGAGACTCATCAGACCAGGCAACATTTTTACAGTCTTCAACTGTCCAATTTTGGTGAGCGCTTGGAAATTGTAGCCTCTTTTTCCTATTTGTAGTGGAGATGAGTGGTACCCGGTGGGGTCCCATCCGCCTCAAGGTTGTGCGTGTTGTGGCTTCACAAATGCTTTGCTGCATACCTCGGTTGTAACGAGTATTTATTTCAGTCAAAGTTGGTCTTCTATCAGCTTGAATCAGTCGGCCCATTCTCCTCTGACCTCTAGCATCAACAAGGCATTTTCGCCCACAGGACTGCCGCATACTGGATGTTTTTCCCTTTTCACACCATTCTTTGTAAACCCTAGAAATGGTTGTGCGTGAAAATCCCAGTAACTGAGCAGATTGTGAAATACTCAGACCGGCCCGTCTGGCACCAACAACCATGCCACGCTCAAAATTGCTTAAATCACCTTTCTTTCCCATTCTGACATTCAGTTTGGAGTTCAGGAGATTGTCTTGACCAGGACCACACCCCTAAATGCATTGAAGCAACTGCCATGTGATTGGTTGATTAGATAATTGCATTAATGAGAAATTGAACAGGTGTTCCTAATAATCCTGGTGTGTAAAAGCCTAGAAGCTTGGCTTTACAGTGAATATAGGGAATATGACCATCAGTTCACAAGTGCTTTTGAGTTTGCTAACATATTAGAAGTCCTCTATCCTTTTCCTATCCTTCGGCCAAAATCTCATGTTGTAAAAGATGAAGTGTTGCACAGGCTATTTAAGACTGTTTACTGACTATAACTTGATGACAAATACTAGAATAAGACACTCTTCTCTGCTTCTCAAATACATGAAACTTTAGCCTTTATAGACATGTTGTGTCTTGAGCAAAGAAAACGACTTATTCAAACAAACAGTTTTTTTTTTAATTTATGCTTGCATTGCAAACAAGCAGAGACGGTCCAAAATGCGTGTGGCACTTCATGCTCAATAAAGGCGGGGCGGAGATATGAGGTTTTATCGACAGTTCGAGGATCCAGTGGAATTAAGAGGTTTAGTCAAAAGCTCTTTTTAAAACATTTCAATGGTTAAATCTTTGCAAAAGCCATAGACAGACGTAAAGGGTGACCAATAGTAATGATTTATGAAAAAAAAAGACAAAATATGGAGAAGATACGAGGTTTCAGCCCAACATTGACGAGATGTTTTTTTATGCAGTGTCCTTTGTGTTACCAACGCTGCTCTTTCTGACTCCTCCTCTTTTAGGCCCTCAAGAAAGCCAGTAACATCATCTCAGAGATCCGCGAGACTCATCTTTGGTAGCCAAACGTTCTCTTGAACATTCTGTCCAGGAAAGTGTTTACATGTTTGTGTGTGCGGTATGTGTGAGTGAATGACATAGTTCAAATATCTGAAGAAATTCAATGCCTCTGCCAGCATGAACATTCAACAAAATCTGTACAGTTTTTCCAAATGCTCTTTATTTCTACTGTATATGCACTGATTACATAACTCTGTGTGTGTGTGCGTGTGCGTGTGCGTGCGTGTGTGTGTGTACTCGGTAGCTCAGATATAGTCAACATATCAAGTCCATGTCATCTTCTTCAACATTGTTTCTTAAAGGTTTTTCGAGATTATGACAATTCCTCTTTCTTTTAATATTATCCGAATTGAGTAATGTCTCACATGGTACTAAGGACGTCCCAAGACCAGTCTTAACACCAAATCGAGCTCTCATAAACTCACATGACCAATGAAAAAAAGTTGGAAATTCAAATTATTTTCATAATTTACTCACCATGTTATTCAAAACCTGTGTGACGTTCTACTGTATCTGCTATTTGGAGATGTTTTGAAGAATGTCCACGCTGCTTTTTACATTCAGTGAAAACATTTTGTGCATTCAAGCTCCAAAAAGGACTAAAAGCATCATAAAGGCACCATAAATCATCATAAAACTAGTCCATCTGTGACATTCAATAGTTTTGTGTAAGGGACAGACTGAAATTTAAGCCATTATTCACTGAATGTGGATGTGGAATGACACGACTGTGTGAGAGTAATTAATAACAGATATTTTTTTGAGTCAACTACTCGATTAATATGCTGTAAATATGATGTTATTTAAGTGGTGTCCAGCTTTACAGTAAATCTAGACCCGCCCCTTTATTAGATTCGGTCGAACTCATGCATGCTTGTACGGTTGTACACTACTCTACATAAGAACCTAAGTTATGTCATTTTTAGGGCTGTGCAACTATTAATCGCATCCAAAATAAAAGTTTGTGTTTGCATAATATATGTGTGTACTGTGTATAATATACACACATGCATGTATATATTTAAAACAAATGTGTTATATATAAACAGTATATACATGCAAATATTTCTTAAATGTAAACATGCATATGTGTGTATTTATGTATACAAAATAATTACACACACATATATTATGTAAACACAAACTTTTATTTCGGATGCGATTAATAGTTGCACAGCCCTAGTTATTTTACAGCAAATATAATATTTGATCACGTGAGTGAGATAGATGAAAGAAACCCAATCATCTATCATGTTACATTTATAATAATGAATGATGTAACCCGTGAGTGATGTCTAGACATGGTGCAAATAAACGGCAGCGCATTGTGATGAGCCATAGAACAAAGAGCCATTGTGTTTAGTTGTGCTCTGAAACACTTCAAACCACGCTTGGATGTGCCGAAGACTTGACTGCCATGTAATATTTATGCTTGTATGAATATTTATTGTACGCCTGTGTCAAAGAAAGTCAAATGAGAAAGAACAAAGTAATGAAAACATTCCAACTGAATGGCTGTTTGAGGCATTGAACACCAAGAATGAAAAGAGTGTTTAGTGTCAAATTAAAAAAGGTGCAAAATTTAAACACAACACAAATGTTGCCAGTGGGGCTTTAGAGAATTTGTTAGTTGTTGTATTGCCAATATTAATCTATGTGTTTATTTTGGGGGGCAATGTCGCATAATTTTGCATTGATTTCTTGTGTTGGGACGCAGTGTAAACATGGCGCTCCTCTACCAACCAATCAACCGTAAAACATAGACGTTCCAGAAAGGGCGAGAGAAGCTATAGGAGTTATTGAAAATAATAGAAACCTATTTATACACATTGTCAAATACTTGATAATGTAATAAGCATGCATTTCTTGTTGACCTCAAACTTGATACCGCTAAATTGTGCCCTGCCTCATATTTGTAGAGTATTCCACTGGATATGTGTGAGTATGCGCTGTAGAGATGTAATAAATGCAAGAGATTTGAGCAAGTTGCGAGCGTGGTAAGATCCGTATAAAACAGATCTGAATGAGCCCCGATGCAATCTCAGCACTGATCACATGATGCTGTGTGTTTGCTGAAGCACTGAATCTCTTCCTAAATCGTCTCGAGCATTTGAAGGAATCTTACGGAACCTGTCAATAACATATTCAGGTCAAGAAAGCATCAGCAAAGCCTATCTTTAAGAACATTACGGTTTTGCACTGCAACGTTATTTTCTTCACAATTAAGCACATTTTGCCAAATTCCCATCGCATTAATGTAAGAAAACATCATGGTAACTGTGGTAATGAGAAACATATTTTATAACTTGCTTTATGGCTAGCAAGATATAAAATCTTTTTCTAATTACCATAGGCCCAAGCTGATTTTTTACATGCATTTTTTAATTCTCTTTGCTATTTGGGCTTATTAGAACCTAATTAGAATAAAAACTAAGAATCATCTTTTGATATGATGTACTTTTAGAGAAAAATGATGTCCACATATGTGGACTCATGGTCCGAATTTCCATAAAACACAATAAAGTCACCTTTGTGTAATAGAATGAAAAACCCTTTATTTCTGCCTTGAACACAGCAGTTTTTTTCCTGACTGTTTTTTAATGTATTAATAACACATACACACATATTTTTTAACATGTTTTGACTATCAGAGAGTAAAAACAACATGGAAACATTGCAATATTTAAAAATGTATACGATGGTTAATAGGGAGCCAATGCAATGTTGACATAACCGGGCAATATGGTCATACTTCCTGGTTCTGGTAAGAACTCTAGTGGCTGCGTTTTGAACCAGCTGAGGTTTGTTTATTAAGCGTGCAGGGCAACCACCCAGTAGAGCATTACAATGATCTAGCCTTGATGTAATGAACTAACTGTTCCACATTTTTCATTGAAAGCACATGACGTAATTTAGATTTTTTAGTTTTAAAGTTGGTAATTGCTAGTCATCCAGTTTTTATATCAGCAATGCATTAGGTTTTTTTGTATTGGCAAGTTTCGTCGGGCGTGAAGAAATATAGAGCTGAGTATCATCAGCATAACAGTGAAAACTAATGCCATGCTTCCTAATGATATCTCCCAAGGGGAGCATGTATAGAGTGAACAGCAACGGCCCTAGTACTGAGCCTTCTGCCTTGTGGTACACCATACTGAACTTGTGATCAATAAGACATCTCTAAGGGATCATCGTTATCAGACACATCCAAATCTGTGTTATCTCCATCAATTAACCCAAAGTAGCTCCAATGCTCTTTGCACAGAAAAACGCTCTGGAAATAAAAACATGATAAAATCAAATACAAATTAATTTAATTTATGTAGGTTTGCATTATTTATTTGTTATTTATTCCAATGGGATAATATACAAGCTAATTTACATGTGCACATTTTTACTAGCATATTACATTTTTACTAACATTTTCAACCCAACTAATTTAAGTATGTACGTATGCATTTAGTGATTTAATTGTTATTTATGTCATTGGGACCATGTGCACCTTTTTAGCTGCATCAGAGCTAGCTTTTTTCCCATTTTATGTTTGTGCATGTTTACTAGCATATTAGCTGTTTCGAGGAGCTTCAGTCCATAAGTACACATACGTGTACTTCATGTTTAGCGACCTACAAAGTTGGTAGTTTTGCACTTTTTTTTCAAATTTGCATGTCATGACAAATATACAAGGCTTTTATAAATATCTAAATCAGAATAAGCCATGAAATATGACAGAACTTCTTAACTGGTCGACGTTTGTGTATGGAGCTACCACTTGAATCTTTCCTTGTGTTTGCCGCCATTTTGAATTTTGACCATAGTGTGTTATAAATTTCTGACACTACCAGATGGCAGTATAAGTACCCCCATACGTGTCCATAACACCACCAATTCAGCAGTGAACACAATTGTGGACATAAGAGCAAAAATGTGCTGTCCACGTATGTGGCCACTAAGCCCTAGGAGGTTAAAGCAATAAAAAAAACTCTTTCCTATTACTGTAATAATAATAAAAAAAGAAAGCCTAATTCTCATTACCACAATGTCAGGTAAAAAAAATTCAAATTTCCATAATTCAGGAAAATAAATCTCATTATCATAATGCAAGGGAAAAAATCTTACTCTCAATACTGTAATAAAAGAACAAATGCATTCTCATTACAATAATGTAAGAACAAATGATCATTCTCATTACTGTAATGCACGAAAAATCTTATTCACAATTATGTGGGATTTTTTTTACTTTTGAGATTATTATTATTTTCAATAGTCTCGTTAATATGATTAAAAATTTTGGATTTTTTTATAATTTTTATTTTATTAGTTTATTACTGTCATTAACAAACGGCTTCAAAAACATAAATTGAACCCAGTACGACAAATCCTACCCTAATGTCTTAAATATAATTTGACATTCCATTAATGAGAATTTGAGAGGAAATGTCCTTAATTGTTTTGAAAATAATGTAGTCCAAAAAAAAATAAAAAAATAGGCTTGATTTTCGTTATGCAAAATCTCATTTCTAATTCCTGTCTTGACTTGTGAAATGCGACCAGCACAGGCTTTATGAAACAGTGTCAATCTCCCTCGAGTCCGAAGTGGCGTCTCAACTACCTGTGTGTTTATCACTCTTTCATAGTTGTCAAGTGTGCTTAAAGAAAAGTGTATTTTACTCATTCAGCCGTCCTGTTGAGCATGTGTCCGCATCCACACGTGTGTTTGTGTGAAAGAGTAATTGTACGTGTGGGAGTTTCGCCGTGAATCATTTGAAATAACTTGCCATTTCTTGACGGATGCCTTTAAGAGCCCGCCTGCCATTTTATTTTTGTGATTCATGTTGATGTACTGTTCACTGTTCAGAAGAACATTAAAATCAAATGAAAGCCTCTCCTCTTTTCCCTTATTGAAAGCAGCAATACAGATTTTTCAATAGTGTGCAGATCTCACATTATTCTCGTTACAGTCACACCGAATAAATGCTTTTTCTTTGCACTTACAGTATCTGTGCTGCTGAAATGAAAAAAGTAGCAAGTCATTTCCTTCTACAAAGTCACACATTTTATCAGCTTGCTCTGATTTTCTTTTTCAGGCGAATGCCTACAGGCACTAAAATGTGTAGTCAAATCTTGACTTGTTCTTTTAGATAATGCGAAGCAGGAAAACAGTAACTCTCTTTTCAAAATCGTTATGCTCCCACATGTTCTGTTTGGGGCGAGAGAAGCTTTTACGTATATTTATAATCTGCATAATTCTGAAATAAATAACATTTCTGAAGTAAAATGGATTTCCAATCTTTAAGTATAACATTGACCAACATTACAATCTCTAATAAGAAGAACAAAACTTCAATAATATATATATCTACTTGGTTTAATTAGGTCAGACGAACATATTTTTGAATGTATTTTTAAACACGGAGCGCTGGGGTTTCCGGAAACCCAAGCATAAAGACGCTAAAGTTCGCACTAACAGAGCTGAGATGACATCTTCAAACTGAAAATGCAAATGAGTTGATATTCATCCACCACTCGAGTATTAAAATCAGGTTAACCTGGAGAAGTTTTCATATAAAACTCATCTACTGGTGTCAATCCATGTAAATGTAATGCACCGACACGTCTGGAAAGACAGCAGCAATTAATCACATCTGAATTACACACTCACTTTCCAGAGGCTGATATGGATATGGAGTAATAGGGGGGAAAAAAGGCATGAAGTAATTGCGACACAAGGCAAATATGTAGGAAAGCTGTCATGAATTATGATAAGGTGACTGAAGGAGGCTGGTGTCTTTTCTCACTGATCTGGGCCAGCCGTTGATGTTCTATCCTGCCAGCATTGCTTATTTATGTCGGAAAAATCCAACGTTTGGTTATTTTGATGTGGCAAACTTGAGTTACAGTCTTCGGTTTAACTTTGTGCTCCATTAAAAAGTACCGTGTCATTATTTGGATACTGTGACGAATTTTAAACATTCTTTAAAGCGCACTTTTATGGAAAACAAGATTTGGCTCATTCAGAAACCATATGACACTGTAAGAGATCCACTGAGGCGAGTTGAAGTGAGAACCCACATGTAGAGCTTTATTGAACTAAATCCAGAATGTGAAAAAACATTGACTAAATTTGATGATGAACATGAACTAAACTTGACCGTAAACATAAAAACGTCTGCACCCTCATGTGGCTCCAAACGCATAAGACGCATGTTTGAGATTAATATTGTGTAAATAAGTGTTTTGAATTGAATCTTATTTTGTAAAAAGGGTTTTATCCCCAAACTTCTATCTTCTATATTAGCCAAAAATATGTTTTGGGTGAACCTTTTCATATTACACTAGATTGAAAGATGTTGACGTATATTAGATTTTTCATGCATTTAAGAATTTCATGTACTTTAACCCTCTTAGAATATTTTGTTTACTGTATTTATTACACGCTATCACTCCAGAGGCTGTTATGGAGTAATAAAAATGCTTATTTTTTGCCATATATGCATAAATATGTTAAGACTGTAGCAATCAATCAATAAAAATATTCAATAAGCGTTTTTGGATTCAGAATATGGAAGCAGGTTGTTGCAACTTTGTTTCATGCCAACTTTTAATTGTTTAATTGTTTAATTCTACAGTGGAAAATAGACTAAATTCCAAATGTGTTGGTGCAAAAAAAAAAATGGAGGGAAAATAAAGTGCAGGTCCATTAAAAAACAACCTAATACTTGCATTATCCCTTGGTAAACATAATGTGATTTTAATTTATATTGCAGTGCATTATTTGCTTCTCTCATTTGCCTTTCTGTAGCTTAACAACAACACAGCCAAGGTCGTGCGTTCAATTCCCAGGGAACACACAGACTTATGAAACGCACTGTAAATTGTTCTCCATACAAGCGTCTGGTAATTACCATAATAAATGGGATAATCCTTGTATTGCACTACAGATACAAACACAATCACCTCAAAATACAAATGACTTTCAGGATGAAAGTAGTCTATTAGTCCACGGCTAATGAATGCAGTGATATCTCGATGTGCCTGAGGACATTGACACCGAGTTCCTTCTCAGAGTCGGACGGACTTCAGCTTCCTGCAAGGCAAAGAAAGGGAAAAGCCCAGCGCTGGTTACGCTGGAGAACGGCCTTCTGATATGCCAGCATAAACGGGCGTCTTCTCCTCAATGTGTGCGGAAGTATTTAGCATGCCAAAATTAGATTAGAAATCGAGGAGAAACCAGACCTCGTTCTGCGCGGTAGTAGATCTTTCCCTGAGGAATTGTGCAAACATCCAAACATAACAAAAATCGCGGTGTCAGCACTCATGTCAAGGCCGTGAGCATACAGGCTATTTTTTGCCCATCATCAGAAAACTGGTGACTTATTGCAGTCTCGACACAAAAACAGGAATGTGTGCTTAAAGCAGTATAACGTTCATGCGGCATCTATGGTGCGGGAAATAATTTGGAGTTTGCACTTGGTTAAAACAAAAAATGTTTAATATTTTTGTAAAAAAAAAACTTGAATGAATTCCTAAAATTATGTTACTTAAAGGAGAACTCCGGCGCAAAATGAACCTTTGGTCTAATTACACATTGTTACCTAGTCAACCGTTATCTGAGATTTGTTTTCATGATTATCGAATGTAAATAGTTTTATCTCTAAAAACAGTTTAGCCTATAAAGCTAGTATAACACTAGTATATTGGGCATAGTGTAATGACAATTAAAAATCGCTTGTTAATACCACTAACAAGGCTGAAAATAGCCCCACACTAACACGGTAGCATAATGAGGGTCCCTACCTTCAAACCGAAGCATTGAGAACTTTGTCAGTGTCCAGACAGTTTAATAAGAAGATATTTAATACATACAGTCAACTTCGCGTATACAAAAACAGTCTCTACCAGTCGATCTACGAACGCCGATCCAAGTGCGCTGGTGAGAATGTGAACGAGCTATGAGTTGTGATAAGGTGAGCGCGAACAGCAGGCTTGGATCGGCGTTCGTAGATCGACTGGTAAAGGCTGTATTTCAAAGATGGCTCCTGCCTGTATACGCGAAGTTGACAAGGGGGTAATCCATCGACCGGAAGTTGAAGCCGGCCGGGTGCCGCCATGTTGTAGCAGAACTTCACTTGCGTTAGCATTTCCATTGACTCCCATTCATTTTTGCGTCACTTTGACAGCGAATAACTTTACATCTGAGGCGTTTAAAGACTCCATTTGTCCATTATTTATTTCTAAAGAAACACGACAATGTATAAAGGGCTCCATTACCTTCTATGTTACATTATGGCCCCGTAGAAACAGATTTAGTAAAAATAGGCTAACGATTGCGTCATAACCACTCGACTCTCTGTCGCGCTGTACAGAAATTACCGTACAGACAGGAGGAGAAGCTCGCAGGCAATCGGGGGGACGTCCCGTCAAGGGAGAAGCCCATAGATAATGAGTCCATAAAAGCAACAGAATACTTACTCCTGCTCACTCACGCCAAATAACTCTTTGCTCAAGTTCCCCGTCTCTGCAAGATTAACGTTGGCAATTTTCACGCACAGCTACTAGAAGATTTACGTCTGTCAGACAGGTTGCTCACGTCATCAAGCTTAGTTTGAGTCGGTCTGAGTCTGCGCGTCAGGAACGGAAGTGCTCAGAAATCGCTAAAAATGGGCTTCAACTGAGTTCCAATGAGATCGCTCTGTCCATTTCTTTTACTGTCTATGGAAGTTGACTGTATGTTTAAAATATCTTCTTATTAAACTGTCTGGACACTGACAAAGTTCTCAATGCTTCGGTTTGAAGGTAGGGACCCTCATTATGCTACCGTGTTAGTGTGGGGCTATTTTGAGCCTTGTTAGTGGTATTAACAAGCGATTTTTATTTGTCATTGATCTATGCCCTATATACTAGCGTTATACTAGCTTTATAGGCTAAACTGTTTTTAGAGATAAAACTATTTACATTCGATAATCATGAAAACAAATCTCAGATAACGGTTGACTAGGTAACAATGTGTAATTAGACCAAAGGTTCATTTTGCGCCGGAGTTCTCCTTTAATTGATGTATGTAAGGATGTATGCAACTCAATGTTGATAATAGTCAAAATTGTACTTTGAGGTGGGACTATTTTTGTGGTGGAAGAACTTCTGGTCTGGGATTTGTCAATGTTTGTATCAGTCTGCTTGCGTGTCTGTGTTTGTTCCAGAGAGACCGTAAGTCTGTTTATTAATGGTGGGAGTTTTTCAGTGACCAGACACACTAGAATCAGAAATACTCTTGTGTATTTACACACCTGGTTCTGTTCAGTTCTTTGTCGGTTCACGCTGTGATAAGTGTGGATAGAGTGTTAATTCCCCTGTGTGTATTCTCTGTGATTATTAAAAGTATTTCTCTTAGACTACACTCTACAGTACATGACATTTATATGTAAATTCATAATGACTTCTATTGTATTTGAAATATGGTTTGAAATAAAATTAGAAATATTGCTAAATGTATTGACAAGCATTTATGATCATCTAAAATATACTCCAAGATAGATAGATAGATAGATAGATAGATAGATAGATAGATAGATAGATAGATAGATAGATAGATAGATAGATAGATAGATAGATAGATAGATAGATAGATAGAAAGAAAGGATATTTGAGGCAGCATTTGTTTCCTGTTTGTCACAGTAAATCCTGACAGTTTATGACCTGGTTTCTGATTGACTGGGAATATAGGACTAGCAGTTATTTCAGCTCTGCAGGCTCTTGTGGGATCTGTGGGATCTGGGAGGTGCCCATTATGACAACTGACATCAGTAACATGCCAGTAAATGTCAAGTCAATCCCATATTGCCTAGTTTATTCACAGAAATGAAATGTGTTTGATGCTGCAGAATGAAACAATGAAGATATAGAGTAATTGGACTGATAAACCCATCATGCAACAACAAACCTTGTTACTGATCTCGAAACCTCTCCCTTATGTGCACTATATACGGTATTAAATACTGATAAGATCGGTGTATCAGGCATTATGGGATGGTGTTTTGGTGCCAATACAGTTTAGAATCCTTCATTAAATTTTAATTAAACTGGATGGATTTTTTTTAGAGTGACACAAAGCATCTAAAACCACAAAACATCAGAATTCATCAAATCCATTGATGAAACTGATGGCTGTACTGTTTATTAATTATTTGTACTATTTTACAAAGGACAGATGTTGGTCGCCATCTCTGTTCGAAATCTGCAATTGCAATCTTTTGCGGAATTATCAACTTAACGTGAATTGTACTTCAACACCATCGACACGGCACAGTGTTAAACACAGTGTTTGAGGAGAGTGTGAGGCTGTCAGTCGCCGCGCCGGTGTGGATACTGGCATTCAGAATCACATATCATACTTTTTGGAAGTATGACCAACATAATAATTTTCACCGGAAAATGTCATCTGAACTAGTAAGAAACATCCACCTTTGTTCTGGTTCTGACATTGGAGTAAATCGCGCTGATTAAATCTAACAATCGCTTATAAGTTATCATATCACGCAAAACCGTGCAAATTATACTTTGTCCTCAAATTGTTAATGTTAACAACGTCAGCATTGCGTGACTACATGTAATGTCCTTCCGATAAGTATTCTTGTTTTCGCATGGGTCCGGTTGCAGTCTCTTCTTTCTGTATCCACTCCGAAGTCCGAACGAAGTCTTTTGCATTTTACAGCGGGTGAATCTGTTGTCACTGGTGATTGTCGTCTGAACCTTTCTGGATCCGCAATCAAATTGAAAAGTTTAATTATATCAAGTGCTGTGAGAAAAGGCTATAAATCTCCACCTCCAACATCCTCACACGCAATATAGCAGCCGAGACTCCTTCTTAATGTGTACAGATGTGACGTAATGACTCAATATAGCCGACTAGCCGAGACTCTTCTTTATGTGTACAGATGTGACGTAATGACTCAATATAGCCTATAGCCGAGACTCCTTCTTTATGTGTACAGATGTGACGTAATGACGCAAAGACATGCTCGAATCTCCCGCGGAAATCCACCAGTACCACTGGAATTAAAATCATTATTAAAAGCTTACCGTTTTGAATCGAGCTAAGGCAAGCAGATAGTGTTGAACACTGGCTGGTTATGTATTTTCTCAAAATATGTATTTTGGATCATTTTTAACCCCAAAAAAGCTACGGACTGCTTTAATAAACCTTAATTTTCAAGTTGGAATAGTGAGAATAAAAGTGTACTTAAACAGAGTACACATTCATAACAATGTTTCTTACTACACATTTAAAAGGGGCACTTGTAATGATGTCAAATTAAAAGTTTTACTTTCAAGTGCATTTTAAATCATGGTTTTAATAATCACTTATTCTATCCTGCTTATTTTGATGTGTTGATGTGTTGACTAACATACTAAAGCACATGTAAAGTACTTGGTTAGAATTTTAACTCTAGTGTGTTCGACATTACATTTAAATGTAATATATTTATATTAAATTGCAACTTTGCCATTACAAATGTGTAATTATATATACATATATATGGTGCAAAAGGAATGACCCAAAGGATGAACTGTCACTCAAATATATACATATCATCATCACCCTTTATAAATTATCATGTTAAATAAACACAGTAAATACTGAGGAACTTACATTTTAGACAATATTGCCAATTACTGTCACTGTTGTGCATCTCTGAGCAAACACACAGACTGACAGTCTTTCTGGAACAGTGAAGCGCTGCAGATCTGATGTATATCATTACTCATAAAACGCTGCTCATCAAATCAGATTAGAGAGCCGGTACTGTTGTACAAAGTGGAATGCAGCTTTCTCAAGAAAGGACTTCATAATGACAAACCAGTGTGTTTGTACATGAGTAAGAATATGGCACAAGATAGAGCTGCTGTGTCGGGTGAATTTTATCCTCTTTATGATCTTTGTATACAAAGATCTTGTTTTTATTTGCAAAAGTAGAAATAAGCATGTACTGTATGTTTTTTGTACATTGATTTTATGTCACAATCTTTGTTGATGCTTTTGTTCTTGCTATACACTATACTGGTGTTTTCAAGGGAAGCGTCACTATTACTATTGCTCATACTTATAGTAAGGGAATTGAGCAAACCCCTCGACGAATAACTCGTCTTGCACATGAATGATACCTCAAATTGCTTGCTGAGACGAGGTGCTATTTCTTTTCGAAATTATTTTTGCTTGGTGGACAATAAAACAGCTGAGAAACCCTTGTTGAAAAGTTCATTTTTGTATTCTTTTAAAAAGACTACTTTCTATGGAAATAAAATACTTTAAAATAATACACCTATAAGTGCAAACTGAATGTATTGTTTTCCAAACGTAATTACGTTAACTGCAATTAAATGAAAATGTATTATAGTTCAAATTGATATAAAATGTAATTAGCTGAACTTAAAAGTGCTTTTTTTAACCAATAAGTAGTATTTAAGGACATATTTAATTTTATAATCACTCCTATTATCTTTGAAATATGGCTAAAATGCACTGCCGAATGTACTGATAGTAAACTATTCACCTGTGTATTCTCTTTGTGTTCATTAAATAAGTTAGTATCTCATATTCTGTGTCAGACTTACCTGGCCCGCTGGTGTCTCGTAGCTCCCCGGCTCCGACTTCTCCGCTGATTCCCGCTGCTCTTTGGCTCCACCTCAGGCTCATTCACCACCAGCACGGCTCTGGGAAGTGGATCCCCTGGCTACACCTCAGGCCTCCAGGCCCATTTCTCCACCTCGACCTGTCGGATCCGCCTTGGCTCTGCGCTTCGTCAGCTCCGCCGTGCTCCGCCATCACTAAGGCTCCACTGGGCTCCCTCGTCCCTCCGGCTCCACCTTGGTCTCTCGTCACCCTGGTTTCACTGCGAACTCCAGGGCTTCTAGCTGCGCCTCAACCCTCCACCCCTCCAGCTTCACCGGGATCCTCCTTCCCTCCGGTTACATGTTGGACCTCGTTCCCTCCGGTGTCGCCCTGTTCTGCCAGGCCCCCCGCCTCCACCACGGTCACTGGAGCTGACGACGTCACCTCGGCCCTCCAGGCAAGCGATGCCGCCCTGGGCCGTCGTCCTCGCGGATTCTCTAGGGTCTCCACCTTGTGACCCATCATGACTCCGCCTTGGCTTCTCCCTCCGTCAGTTCTGCCGTGGTATTTCCTTCTGCTGGCACCTCCTGTCTTCTGTCACTCTCCAGCCTGGACTTGTGCATACAAAATTAAATATAATATTCGAAATATGAATAAATATTAAAGTAGTATATATAGTACTAAAATAACACTGCACCTATAGCAACGACTTAACTTTCCCCAATAAACATCTTTTGTCATTCTTTTCATGCCAATCCTAATTCATATTTTATTACAATATTAGGCTTCTGGTTTTATTCAAATAAAAAAAAGGTTTTACAGTGTTATAGTATCATTAATACTATATGTGACTGGAATATTTTGTATGTATTCTTTGTATAAATGTTTAAATATGTACAAGCTCAAGGAGGATGGCTTCCCCAGCTGAGTGTTGAATACTTCCAAGGTTTCTTCCTCATCTATTTCAACATCTTAGCCAGTTCTGCATTTGGCTTTGCTCACTGGGGGGTTTATACGTGTAAAATACTTGTTTTCAATAGGAGATTCTGGATAGGAGTTTCAGGGCTTCAACATTTTGTGTCAATTAGAACAACAGGAAATCCTTTTAGCATTATTATTATTAGTTAATGGCTGTTATTGGCTATTCACTCTCATTGGCTGAACCAATCCGAGGCCACATCCTTTATTAAAGAGATAGTTCACCCAAAAGTGAGAGTTCTGTCATCATTTACTCGTCCTCTTATTGTTCCAAACATGTATGGTTTTCTTTGTTCTGTGGAACATTAAAGAAGCTGTTTTGAAGAATGTCTCAGTGTTTTGCTTTGTGTTTTTCTTTCCGCTTTGTTTTATTTTTTGCTTCATTTTGTTTCCTTTCGTTTGTCTATTCACAGTTTTCACTTTTCAGTCATGTGACTGGTGTGGAGACCTTGAAGGCAAAACATCCATAAAACTGCAGCACAGGCCTGTCAATTTCCCATCTGTTTCAAGCCACAAATATTTCGATCATCTGTCAAAAGAAGAAAAACCAAAATATGTGAACAAAATGCAAGTTTTGGGCACTTGTGATTCATATCCAGCACTAAAAACAACGGGGCGTTCAAAAAGCTTAACATGTAAAACACTTAAATTGCCTTTATGTATAAAACAGTGATGAAAAATTCAGTTGACACCTTATCGATGATGCATACAGGCGAGCAGATGAGCCCAGAATATGAACGCAACATGCTAGTTGGTTAAAGCTGCAGTCGGCAAGTCTGGCAGATTGAGTGGACTTAGGCAACATTTTTAATGTTTACAACTCTCATGCCCCTCCCCCACTATCAACAAATACCCTCCCACCGAGTTGATGCTCGTCAGTGCGTGTGCACCAGGTTATCAGTGAACGCGCCCGTCTCCTCAGCATCCATCAACACCATGGAGTATTTGGAGGTATGCTGTCCTGGCTAATCTACCGATAGATTGCAATTGCTAACGTCATTTATACTCTAAATGAGCTTACTTGATTTTCCGCCATCACTCTTCGTTACTGCGCGAACTTCCGCGAACTTCAGGCGTGTGCATGTGATTGTAACGTGCGCGAGGGGTGGCGTGTGCCCGATCTGTGATTGAGTCAGATCTCACACCCCCCTGCGCTGATTGGACCCGATGATCCGGGAGCTGTGGATTTTTGCAAAACAAATACACACGCTCCAGGTTAGAAGCTCGGGTTTTTTTCTAAGACCACTTTATTTATGTTGTTCTGTCGGATTATTGTGTCGATTTCACTGAATATGATCAAAAAAAATGTTGCCGACAGCAGCTTTAAGCGTTTTATTTATAATGTTTTTCAATGGGAAAACGCTAAACGAGAAACTGTACGTTGTGTTTATATTTTGGGTTCATGTATCATCAATAAGGTTTATATTCAATTTGGTCAATTAACATCACTGTCTTACTACATTAGTAGTACAAGCTTGGTAAAAAAAAACTTAAAGGAGCTGTATGTAAGATTGTGGCCAAAACTAGTACTGCAATCACTGTCAAATTACTGTAGAGTGGTGTATCCCCTCCCCCTCCTCCCTGACTCGAGGTTGCCAGATCGGCTGCAGGATCCAGCAGGAACGTGACGAGCTGCAGCTGTGGTAACTAGAGCAGAGCTGGCAACCCGGATGCCGCAACACTACTGACTTTGTGATTGGTAGATAAGTGGAGGGTGGAGCATCAGACCAAAACACAACATGACAACATCAACATCAGTTGAGGGCTGCAACTGCACTTTTTAAATGACAATATCCTGGCCAGACTACTGTTGTCAGTGATATAAGTATTTGAAATGTACATGATTTCTTAATGTCTAGTGACATTTCAGGGCCATTTTATGATTAATTGAAATAAATTTCTCACATACAGCTCCTTTAAGGAGAATGGAGGAAAGTTGTTTTGCCCTCCAGGTGGGCATTCCTATGAGGGTGTGACGTCACTTGTAAACTATGAATACCCTTTAAATATATGGAAAGAAAACCTGTTTCAGATTTTCTGAAGGTAGCTGCTTTGGGAGAATATTTATTTGCACTACAGATAAATTTAAATGAAATTGAAACTAGCATTGTGGCACAGGCAAGCGCTGCTCACATTTACTTCAGACAATGTCAAAACATGAATTGTTTTAGTGATGATCATGCAGAACAAACAGCTCAGATCTAGGCCTCCTGTGAATCTGACTGAAGAACGCTTGTGCTCACATTTGCCTCTTGAGGCTGCGACTGTTGAAATCAATAGCGGTAATGCATCACGACTTTTATCCAGGCTGTTTTTAAGTCTCTGTGGGAATAACAGAAGCAGCTATAAGACTTTATTATAAAAACAGCACTTTCTCAAACATCATAACAGTTTTAAAGTAATTAACAGCTTCATTATTGGTGTTGAAGCTGAATCCCGTGGCAACAGATCAATGGAACATCAATATGCTGCTTGATGTGGCTCAATGACCAATAAAAGAAATTTATTTCTGCAGTGCATTGATTCGGCTAACTTTTAATCCTGACTGGTGGTAATTTCGCTGTTCTGTAAATGCACACAGCACTATGAGTGTGAGGTCATATATGGGTCCGTTTCAAATTACCTCCATCTATCAGCTCCGAGTGGCATTGGATTCCAGGTATTAGTGATTAGGGCAGACGACAGATCCTGAGAAGAGAGATTTAAAGGCAATCTCACTAAAACTGCAAGCTGGAAACTTCAGCATTTTATTTTCCTCAGCATCTAGAACCTTTCATTCACACATTCTCCCACACATCCCATTTCAGTCAGCTCTTTCTCTCTCATACACACACATTTGCCACATTTGAGGCGTCAAAAAAAAAAGTATATATATATTTGCCTCTTGTTCAGTTTAATTAATCAAAATAAGCTGAAGCAACTTAACTTCATTACGTTCAACTCATCTAATATATTTAAAACGAAAGTTTACTTAATCCATTTGTGTTGGGAATACATGATTCATTTTAGTTGTATTAACTGAAACTGGGCAGTGGATTTTTAGTTCTTTGTATAGTTAGGAGAGTAAATGTTCAAATTAAGTGTAATATTATGGGAAAGACCTGTTAATGTTTAATAATCAGTTAAGTTTGACATTTAAAAAAGTTTATGTCAAAGTTTTTGTGGTTAACATTGTACTGAAGAGTAGGGCTTGTTCAAAATAACTCAATATTGTTATGAATTAATCCACTGGAGGCAAGCTGGTAGAGAACCCAAATGCAACCTTACTTCTCTTCGTGTTCGCTGTCCTGTGCTTGATTGATGTCTAAAATAGACTCTGTTCTAGTCTAGACCTGCTGTGTCCTGTCCTGCCTTATTAGTTGACCTCTGCATATATGCTCCATCCTTCAACCTCAAACCTGACTAACTGATCTCAGACTAAAGGAAGATCCAGTAAATAAAAGTAAGCCAAAAAAGTTCTTGTCTAATATGCAAGCCAGTTTATAATAAAATAAAAGTCACAGTGATGAGTTCTGGACGTGACATCTGTACACAGTGTCTCTCCATAATCACATAGGGAGGATCTAGTTAGATGTATTTTGGCAGACAAGGTAAACGAGGCTTGGTATGGGCCAAAACAAAGCCTGGATTTCACCTTCACTTGTACGTTTGCTAGGTAGTAGTTTTATAAAGTACAAGTAAGATGTTTTAAAGTAATTTAAGTCAATACATTTCAGTCTGTACATCTCACAAAGCTTTAGCTTCTTGGGATAATGATTACGAATGAAATGCACTATACTTTACGATATTTTGATGTGCTTTTTGGAGCTTGACAGACATGATCAGCATCTTCACACCCCATATTCATTTCCTTTTGTGTTTCACGGGTGAAAAATAATATGGGTTTGGAGCAATATGGGGGTCGAGTAAATGAAGATTTTTCATGGTTTTGGTGAACTTGTTGCTCCAACAAAGCAGTGTAACTTCTTTATTTAATGTTTTTATTATTATTATTATTATTATTTCAAAGTGTTTTTATTGTTTTAAATGTACATAACACAAAAAAACCAACATACTTTCTCTTATGTCATACAAGGCATCCCCATCCACCTCATACTTTATATACATTATCTCACATATCCCCTTTCATCGCATGCTGGCATCCAAGGTTCGTACAAATACTGAGAATGCACACAGAACACACACACAAAAAAAGGAAGACCAGAGAGAAGGGGGAGAGAAGGTGAGACGAGAGCATACATTTTTAATCTAAAGAATTAGGATCAAATGTATTTTCATAATAGTCCAAGAAAGGTTGCCATACATTCTGAAACCTTTCTGCTGAGTTTTGGACTGTAGTTCTTAACTTTTCAAGCTGGAGGAAGGACATAGTTTCGCACACCCAACGTGAGTGTTTTGGGGGTCGAGGAAGATTTCCAATTTGTAAGAATTAGTCGGCGGGCTAACAGTGTAGAGAATGCTATTAATTGAGATTGGCCTCTTGAAACCCCAACTTTACTATGTACCACCCCAAATATTGCAATGATAGGATCTGGATCGATATTCTTTTTACAAATGTAGGTGAATGTATTAAATATCTCCGACCAGAATGTGCCTATGCTCGGGCATGACCAGAACATGTGAGCCAGAGAAGCAGGGCCTTGGTGGCAACGTGTACAGTTGGGATCCACATCAGGATATATTTTGGCCAATTTGGTCCTAGAGAAGTGCAGGCGATTAAATACTTTGAATTGTATCAACCTGTGCCTAACACAGATAGACGATGTGTATATTTTAAGTATAGCTCTTTGCCAAATTTTGTCCGTCAATTCTGTATTTAGATCCTCCTCCCACTGTACCTTAACTTAACCTGCATGGGCCCGCCGGCGGGCCCATTTGCCATTGCATGTTTAAAACAATAATATCTTAGTAAAAACCTAAAGTAATATTGCCAAACTATATATCATTTGAAAGCTTAAAATCTCTAGTTTTCATATTTGGTGGCTGTTATCTAAAATATATTACAGAGGAGCAGAAATTTATCAATTTGCAACAAGAATATTTCATATTCATTAGGAGTATTTAGGCCTTTATTTTGAAATAACAATAAACATGAAAAATCATGAAAGATTGGTAGAAACCTCAGTTTGTTTTCATGCCATGAGTTCAAAAGATAACACCAATTCCATTTTATGAGAAAAAAAGGTCTGAAAATGTTTTAAATATAAAGAAAAATGTATGGATTCTCGATTTGTAATGCGGCTGCGAGCAATAACGCTATAACGTAGTCTTTATGCATTTATTAGAGGTTTAATTCAAATCAAATACTGCCAAACCACCCATACTACTTCTGAATAGGATGTCTACTTCATAAATTGTATGAAAATTATGGAAATACATGGTTCAGATCACTCAAAACATATGAAAATGGAGGCGCCCTTATATGGGCAGTAATGGAGTCTGGTGTTCACCTAGTGAAAAAGTTGGGTACTGCGCCCGAATAAAATCTTACTGAAAGCTCATTTCAGATATCAACCTAAAATTTGGAATACAACTTGTTCAGATATTTGACTTTAATTTTCTTGCAGTTTTAGAGTAAAATATATTTTGTAATATATATATTTTATATAAAATATTAATCATTATATTTTTACATTACACAATTTCATAAACTCAAACTTATATAACTTTTTTTCTGTTTCATTTTTTACAATTTCTAGACTTCTACAATAATCTGGAAAATGTCTTCTTTAAAACAAGACCAGCCATAGGTCTATATTCCAAAGCATTCCTGAATTACAACCATTTAAGTTTGGATAGTGATTTTTATGTCTATGCAAAAAAAAGGGGGGTGCCAGTTAACAGGTTAAGAGACAGAAGAGATGGGCATTTCATGTCCTGGATAGCACAGCTGGGAGACACCACCCGAGAGATGGGGCTTGACCGTCAGACAATGATCAAGAGGGCCGATATTTGGTTTTAAGGGGAATGAACGAAACTGGGAACGGACAAAATCGCGGACCTGAAGATACCTAAAAAAATGTGTTTTTGGTAAACTTAATTAATTACCCAAATAATCAAAAGAAACGAACGTGCCATCTACAAAAAGATCTCCCACACTGTTTATGCCTTTTCTAGCCCAGGTGAGAAAGGCCACATCTATAAGCGATGGCTTAAAAAGAAAGTTTGAGGATAGAGGCATAGACACCAAAGGTTGTATGTGACCAAAATGTTTGCGAAATTGGGTCCATATGCGTAAGCTGCCTCTTACAATAGGATTGTCCGTATGTGCACCCACTGCCACTGCTACTTTTCTATGTATGATGTTCTCAATATAATTCATAATCCCACGTTTATACTGAGCAACGCGTTATGGTTATTGTGTTATTGTGTTACAAACGGTGTACGCATAGAACAGAGAGGCGGGGTGAGCAAAACTCATGATCATTTAAAGTCATATGCACTGAAACGGCGTGCTGAAAACAGAGCTGTTTTTGACCAGGTAAAATAAGTGTTTTCTTACAATACTAATGAGAATTTTTAATTAAAGTATATTACAAACTTTTAATTTAGACCCTAAAGAATCATATTAGCTTGTACAAAAATGGCATTATATGACCCCTTTAAGAGTTTCCCAAAGTATTAAAATATCGGTGTCTGGCAGCTGGTTAGAAATAAATCTGTGTTGAAATAAAGTCTACAAATGTTTCATCAGACAACAAAGATGTATTAAATCGCCAATTATCGCTCCATAGTGACCGGAGAGTGGTCAGAAATAACAATGCTTTCATAACTGCAAGACTTAATTGATGAAAGCATTTTTTTATCCAGTAGAAAGAAATCTATCCTTGAGTATGTTTGATGAACAGCGGAGAAGAAGGAAAACTCCTTTAACGTAGGATTTTTAAATCTCCATGGATCTACTACGCCACTAGAACCGCAAAGAGCATTTATACTAGTAGCAGATTTAGAGGGGGAAGGAGGGGCTGTAAATACTTTGGAACGGTCTAGAGAAGGTTTAAGAACCGTATTAAAGTCTCCTAGAATCAGATGATGTGTGCCCAGCTCTGGTATACGGCCAAACAGTTCTTTAAAAAAGTCTGGGTTATCCCAATTTGGAGCATACACACTAACTCTGGACCACCGGCACGTTATAAAGTCTGCCCTGGACAATCACAAAACGCCCGCATTTATCACTAATAACACTGGTTTTTATAAATTGTACATTTTTGCCAATCAAGATGGCTGTACCGCGAAATTTAGAATTTAATTTAGAGTGGTAGACCTGTGATACGCATCCTCTCTTTAATTTAGGAATGTCTGTTGTGCGAAGGTGTGTTTCCTGTAGGAAAATTATATCTGCTTTCAATTTGTTTAAATGTGAAAACACCTTACTTCGCTTTACAGGATGATTGAGTCCCCTCACATTCCAGCTCACAAATTTAGTCGCATGTCTATCCATTCCATCTGCCGAACCCATGGCTGATAAAGTCCAACTCAGTGCTATTGTGAAAACTCATCCCCAACTCTAAGAGAGAGAAAGAAAGTAAAGGAAAAAGGAACAAAAGCACAAAGACAGAAAAAACAACAACTGTGCAGTGTAAAAAGAAAACTTTTAAATCACCCATTAATAACACAAACCCCTGCCGGTCCCTCCCCAAATGAGAGACTGCACCCCCCCAACCTCCTAAGCCACTATGAAGTTTTATAGAAAGAAAAAAATAAAACTTACCGAATGGAGCTGAGGCCCCACATAAACCTTATAGTAACCATTTAGCTGAACATCTATAACATTAACAAGACTATTTAGAGCAATTACTCAAAATCCCAGAGTACCTGGAAGAAGAGAGGGGAAAAAAAAGGGAAAAAAAAGGTTATCAGTACTTTGATTTCAGCATTAGAAAACGGTTCTAAATGAAACATGAAAAACCAAGCAGACATATATGAATTATTATATATAAAGAAAAATAGAACATAAATAATGGCATAAATAAATATAATAATAATAATAGGCCTACTTTAAACCAGTCAAATTATCCATGCTTGTCTCCTAGATATATTAGAAGACTGTTCTTAAAAAAAACAAAAAAAAAACAACACCTCCTCAGTCGGCATATGCAACTAGCCATTAGTACACCCACTGTCCAATGTCACTGAACTGATCCAATGTCCCATGGCATTACATTGCAGCGATATTGATCCCCAACAACAATTGGTTCACTCCAATACTCCAACCAAATATACCGAGGTATGTAGCCGAACAGACTCCCATATTAGTCACTCTTAAGTCCCCTGACGAAGGTAACTGCCTTTTCTGGGTCAGTATAGCTCTTCTGCTGGCCGTCCCGAGTCGTAATCCTCAGTTTTGCAGGATACAACAACCCGTAGAATGCTTTCCTTCTCTTGATAGTAGTGACACTTGACGACAAAAGCTCTCGGTGGCTGTCCATCTCCCGGGGCTTGCTGCAAAGTACGGTGAGCCCTATCAATAACGGGGGGTTCGTCCAGGCCCATCACTTTTTGTAAAAGTTTTCCAACGAAGGTGCTCGCTGAAACGCCTGCCTCTCATCCTTCTTTAACCCCAAAGATGCGTAGATTACATCTCCGTGATCTCGCTTCCAAATCCTCAGCCTTTCCCGCCAAACTCACCACCTCTTTTTTCAGTTCAGCCACCTGCTGCTCCAGATTATCAATAGCATCCGAGTGAGTGTTAGCTGCAGTTTCCAAGCCTGCGGTGCGCTCCTCTAGCGCGTTAGTTTTGATGTTAGCTTGATCGATTGCACCCTTTAGCTCGTCTCTCAAACCACTGATTTGCTTGCGTATTTCTTCATTTTGCATCTCTGCTTTCTCATCCA
Source organism: Rhinichthys klamathensis goyatoka (assembly GCF_029890125.1). Classification (NCBI taxonomy): domain Eukaryota; kingdom Metazoa; phylum Chordata; class Actinopteri; order Cypriniformes; family Leuciscidae; genus Rhinichthys; species Rhinichthys klamathensis. Next base: position 11,583,919 of record NW_026606587.1, on the reverse strand, counting down.
TTTTCGCCAGCAGTTCGTTTCTTAATGAATTTATTGCTTGCAATAAAGCTGACTGCCCCGAGCTTGAGCTTTCCGCTGTTTCGCTAGCTTTAGCAGCCTTCCTCAGGTCCGGCATATTTATAAGCGGCTCAACTCGATTAACAGAATAAAAACAAAAATTCTCCCGTTTTATCAATGCACACAGTGACTGTATGTGTTACGAACTGCTCCGAGACTTGGAGGTGAAGATCCAAATGCAGCTTTAATATAGAATAGTCGTACAGGCAGGGTCAAGAGTCAGCAGACAGGACAATGGAGAATGCAGAGAGAGAATCCAAGAAACAGGCAGAGGTCAGGGCAGGCAGCAATAATCAAAGTCCAAGAACAATCAAAGACAGCAAAACAAACACGGGAAAACGCTCGGAAATGCAGACACACAGTACAACAAGACTTCGCGGTGAGTGAATGAATGAACATGGTATAAATAGACTGAGACTAGCAGGATGACAAGAAACAGGTGAATACAATCAGTGACAATGAGGTACAGGTGAATGTGATCAGTGATGATGAGTCCAGGCAGTGAGTATGAGAAATGTAGTTTGTGAGGAAGTGATCATAGTCTATTGTGGAGCGCCCTCTGGTGGCTCTCGAGGGCACTCCAGCTGGTGATCGTTACATAGCCCCCCCCCCCCCAATGAGCGGCTTCCAGATGCTCCAAAACTGTCCAGGTGGGTAGTGGCATGGAGGCGGATCCGGGGGCGGGATGGAGGGCCAGGTCCGTGGAGCAGAAGAGGACCTGGAGACTGCGACAGGACGGAAGGCCAGGGCGGAGCAGACAGTCCATCGGGCGGCCAGGGCGGAGCAGACAGTCCTTCGGGCGGCCACGGTGGTGAAGACCCTTCGGGCGGCCACGGCGGTGAAGACCCCTCGGGCGGCCACGGCGGTGAAGACCCCTCGGGCGGCCACGGCGCAGGAACAGGCACCGGCTCAGGAACAGACACCGGTTCAGGAACTGGAACAGGAACAGACTCTGGCTCTGGCTCTGGCTCTGGCTCAGGAACAGGAACAGACTCTGGCTCGGCAGAAGTATCGTGAACAGTCTCTGAATCGGCCATCTTGTCCATAGACACTCGCTCGGAGGCGGCCATCTTGTCCGTAGACACTGGCTCGGAGGCGGCCATCTTGTCCGTAGACACTGGCTCGGCCATCTTGTCCGTAGACACTGGCTCGGAGGCGGCCATCTTGTCCGTAGACACTGGCTCGGAGGCGGCCATCTTTTCCGTAGACACTGGCTCGGAGGCGGCCATCTTGTCCTTAGACACTGGCTCGGAGGCGGCCATCTTGTCCGAAGACACTGGCTCGAAGGCGGCCATCTTGTCCGAAGACACAGGCTCAGGAAGAGGCTCAGGCTCAGGAAGAGGCTCAGGCTCAGGCTCAGGCTCAGGCTCAGGCTCAGGCTCAGGCTCAGGCTCAGGCTCAGGCTCAGGCTCAGGCTCAGCAGAAGTGACGTGAAGCTAAGTCTCTGGATTGGCAGGCGTGACGTGAACAGCAGCCTCTTGCTCGGCAGGCGTGACGTGAACAGCAGCCTCTTGCTCGGCAGGCGTGACGTGCAGATCTGGCTGGACGTGAAGAAGCTCAGACTTGGCAGGTATGGCGTGAAGATCCTCAGCCTTGTCCACCAAACCCACAGTAAAAGCTGAGCCGCTCAGTTACAGGGCCAAGTCAATATAAAACTCAAGAGTCCAGCTAGGGTCATGCAATGGCATAAGGTAGATGAGTGGCTCGGACAGTCCTCCGCGAAAAAAATATCATCAAGCATACCTCGTCCATGCAAGTCAGATGAGCATCCTTCAGAAAGTCCATCACATAATTCTCAATTGGTCGATCTCCTTGACGGAGACACATAATTCTCACTGCTGGATTCATTTTGGTATCGCTGCTGGATCTTGGTGTGGCGAAGTCTTCTGTTACGAACTGCTCCGAGACTTGGAGGTGAAGATCCAAATGCAGCTTTAATATAGAATAGTCGTACAGGCAGGGTCAAGAGTCAGCAGACAGGACAATGGAGAATGCAGAGAGAGAATCCAAGAAACAGGCAGAGGTCAGGGCAGGCAGCAATAATCAGAGTCCAAGAACAATCCAAAGTCGAAAACAGCAAAACAAACACGGGAAAACGCTCGGAAATGCAGACACACAGTACAACAAGACTTCGCGGTGAGTGAATGAATGAACATGGTATAAATAGACTGAGACTAGCAGGATGACAAGAAACAGGTGAATACAATCAGTGACAATGAGGTACAGGTGAATGTGATCAGTGATGATGAGTCCAGGCAGTGAGTATGGGAAATGTAGTTTGTGAGGAAGTGATCATAGTCTATTGTGGAGCGCCCTCTGGTGGCTCTCGAGGGCACTCCAGCTGGTGATCGTTACAGTATGGCTTCAAACAATGAAAAAACAACAGTGTCTTGTTGACGAATTTTAAGGTTCATGTGGGAGAGCTCATTTAGACACGTCTACATCTCTTCGAGGCCCAACCGGAAATCCCCGCTGTTATTTAAAAAAAAAAAAAATTCTATAATTAAAATATATTATGTGTTTTTGCAATTTTTACAAAAAAAAAAAAAATGCCAGTTTACAACAATTTAGGCCTACAGAAAGCTAATTCTTTAAAAAGACTGTACTACAGTGTTCAAACTCTTATCATGAACTTAATGAAACTATAATTGGTTTCATTTGTTTAGAGCGTGAACATGAACTTATAGTGTACTTCATTAGTATATTTTTTTAACTGTACTTGCAAATAATATAATATTAATGAAATTAAAGGCAACTATATTGCAACTTCATCATAACTAATGTGTAATTATTAATCAGTTAAATACATGGCATACAATTTTAAACTTATAAACTTATACTTCAACCATATTTCAAAGGCAATAGAATTATGAAATTACATATAAAGATTGAAAGGTTGAAAAACACATACAAGAAAATTCATCTAATTGCATTTTATATACATTTTCATTAATTGCGATTAAATTCCAATTCAGTGCCTGAAAACATTACTTTCAATTCAAACTTGTGCAACTTGTTGAGGAGAACTGTGCTTAAAATGTTTTATATAAGATATTTTTATTTTTTAAAAATAAAACAGAAACCGTGGCCAGAAATTGACAAGGTTGGGTGGCAGAACACAGAGTGACCATCTCTGATAATGGGGCACGGTATAATTCTATAACAGCCAAATTGGTCAGTTAATCCACCTGCATGATATATTGGTATATTACTATACAAAACAATTCAATTTGTCATAATATCAGCAATAGAAAGATGCTATTATTCTAAAACACCGCCCAGTCACAGAATAGAAAAAGTGTTCTCTTTTGATCCATTCTAGTTCTACAATTTCTGTCCTACTAACAAGTTTTTGCTCTTTATGCAATATCCCAGCCCTAATAGCAATTCCATCATCATCATCTGAGTCTCACACACTCCAGTGCTTAAACATGATGAAACCCAGAGAGATGAGACATTTCAGCATGGTGGAGGCACTGAACAAGCAGAAGAGGTGATTATACATGCAGCTTCTCTAAAATAACATATGATGAAGTGTCATAATGGAGCTCATCACTTTCTTTTTTTTATCATTTTCCTTGCAAGTGTCTTCAAATATCACACCCTTAAGTGTTGGTGCAGTATGAAACATTTCTTAGTGTTAATGCCCTTTTATGTAAAAATAAGAACCATCATCCTAATACATAAACGTATGCAGTCAATTGTTACACAACAGTCATCTTTTTTTTTTTTTTTTTTACTTATCCAACATTTGTATCCATAACCCTATAGGCATAATTAAAAATAATGATTAACTGGTAAATGTGAAGGTTAACGGATAGTCAGTTCTTCATAAGGTCATATGAAGGGCTACACTTGCTTTGGAAAAAGGAAGATGCTTGTGGGCCTTTATATCTGCGGTGCTCCCGCCTTCACAATGGCAGTTTCTTTAATTAAAAAGCCAGCAGGGATCTAAATGTCATCCTTCTACCAAATATGCTGTTTAGTATCGTGAGGGATACCGTTTGTCTGCAAAGATTTGAGTTTATGGTTACGCACTTACAACTAAGGGTACGTTTTAATAACAACGATGTACTAAAAACTAATTTTACTTTGCATTTTTTAAATGTTTTGTGAACAGGTGACAACATTGTCAAAACGATCCCCGGATCCGCGAAAACAACTAAAAATGCTGTATTATGCATGTGTTGTGGAATTTTCTTTTTTAATGCTAACCTATAATCTGACTATCCGCTTTTCCTAAAATGCTCACTCTGTAATACTCCAGCTCCCTTTGTCTACAATCGACAACCGCTGAGTTTTTCTTCTAATCCTACCCTACTCAAGCTCTCTACGTCCACAGTCGACGTCTTAGCTTCGAGTTTTCTAAACTACCCTACTCAAGCTCTCTACGTCCACAGTCGACGTCTTAGCTTCGAGTTTTTCCTTTCCCTAACAACTCCTTTGCTGCGCAGCTTAAATGACAGACAGACTTCAGTAAATGTCCTTTAGATGCTCTTTATTTCAGCTGGGAGTCCTCTCGAGCAGTACTCAGAGAAGTCTCAAAATTAATCAAAGAATACAACAGGCTTTATAGTGGAAAAGCCAGACACATCAAAAATAGAATCATCATCACTAAGCAAAAAATGTTTTGTTAGTGACATCAGCATGTTCAAGGAACAGAACGTTTAGTGCATTGTCAAACTTCAACCTGACCAAGCAAACATTTGGGTCAAATATTTGTCAGGTGGTTAGATCATGTGGAAAGAACGCCTGATGGCTACAACCTGAAATAAAGGAAGTAAGTCTCATTATGTTTTATTGTTAGAATAAGAAATGGAAAGTTTTAGTCGTTTTCAGACAGAGAAGTAGGAAGCATGATAGATTGTATCACATGAGAGAAATATTGAAATCATGATATCTGATAGAAATACGAAATCAGAACGTTAGCAATATGATTAACTTTACTGATTATAATATAAAATCAGAACTTTATGGTTAGTGACATGATTGACTTTGTCTATTATAATTTTTCCACGACATTTCCACCCTCTGGTCATAAATTTCTATGACCAAAAATCTGATCTGGTTAGTACATCACATTATTGATTTTGAAAAATTATCAAATTACTGATTCTCTATCAGACCGATTGGCCACAACTACATCTGGCAGACCCCGTGCAATAGCAAAATTACGGTATTGGATTTCTGATTGCTCAATCGGGCTCAACCGCATCCGGCCGATCGGGGGCAATGGCCCACGGACAGCCGGATGCAACCGCTCATAGTGAGAGTCTTCTTCTTCTTCTTCTTCCTCATCTCTCCTACTTCCAATACCTCCCCAGACAATGCTTCTGATGAACCTTCCTAGACAAGCTCGGATACATTTGATCAAACACCCAATAATAATCACTGCCATAAGCAAGGCAGCAATTACTGGTAACAAGAGCTTAAGTATGGGTCCGAAGATATTACCAAAAGCATTGCGGAAGGCATCAGCTATCCAATCTAAGTCCCACCCCATTGGTTTGTTCTTTGCCTGCTCATCCTGCCACAGATCATCCCGCACCCTTGTCATATCGTCCAGCACTTTTGGGATGGAACTCCCATCCTCATCATAAGCTGGAATGAAAGTACAACATTCTTTTCCAAGTTTTACACACACTCCCCCTTCCTCCGCGAGAATTCCGTCCAATACCATTCTGTTTTCCAGAGTCATTTGTCTAAGAGCCCCCACTTCATTTTTTAAGAGTTATGACCCTCTACTGGCTCTGGTAACAGAGGATATGGATAAGCGGCAGAGAAGGAGGAGTGTGCACAGACATAACAATCTTTGTTGGGTGCTAGTTTTTTAGCTGCATAATTAGCATATTTCCAGAACAAATTTAACTCATAGTGATTTCTTTCTGTGTCGGATGAATAGTCATGATGAACAGGCATAACTTCCCTTTTCTTTCTACCCTGGTCGCATCCTGGAGGAAATTCAAACAGGAACAGCAATATAATCAACATCACCACACTGGCAGATATAATAACACATATGCTGCATTTAAACACTTTTTCAGACCACATTCGTTCCCAGGTGTGCTGGTCGTCGCGTTGGCCCCACAGACGTCTGAAACGTTCCATGTTCACCTTGATTGCTCTTTGCGAGCAATAACAAGGTCTTTCCCTCGCAGGTAGAGGAGGCACGTTACCAGCACGTCCTTTTGTTTTTCTTCCCCTACTTTCCTCTGGATGGCGGTTGGTGGGGCTTGCAGTGTGACACGTGAACCCAAGCGTCACGCTCGGAAACTTTGATTGCTGTATTCGTTGTTAGAATGATCTCATACGGACCCAGCCACCTCGGGTTGTACCACGCCTTGCGTCTGTGATCCTTGATCCAGACCCACTGTCCTGGCTCGTAAGAGTGCTGTGTCTCCGTACCTGGAACCGGCAAAGCAGCTTTGACCTGGGAATGAATTGTTTTGATAGTTTTGGTTAGTGACAATATATATTTCCTCATTTGCTCGTCTACCCCCGCCAAACCCTCCTGGGGAGGAGGTTCGATTCCTACTCGCATGGGACGACCTGTAAGAATTTCATGTGGGCTGAGGGTTGTCCTCGTCCCTTTTCGGGCTCTCATGGCCATTAAGACAATGGGCAGAGCCTGAACCCAAGTCATTTCAGTCTCAGCCATAACTTTACATAATTTGTTTTTTATTGTCTGGTTTGACCTCTCAACTGCTCCTGCCGATTGCGGCCTATAGGAGCAATGTTTTCTCAAATTTATCTGAAGCCCTTTTGCCAATTCAGTTATGACTTTATTTACAAAATGAGTTCCATTGTCACTAGACAATTTCTCAGGTACTCCCCATCTAGGAATTACCTCTCTTATCAAAGCTTTCGCTACAGCCGTAGCATCAGCTTTCCTGCTTGGGAAACACTCAACCCACTTTGAAAACATATCAACAATCACAAGACAGTATTTATACCCTTGACATGGTGTCAACTCAATGAAATCCATCTGTAGATGCTGAAAAGGAAGGTCAGGTGTGGGGTGGGCAGAGTAAATAGCTTTTTTACTCTGTCTTCCCACATTATTTGCTGCGCAAATATGGCAATTTCGGCAAAATTTTTCTGCAACTGATGTAAATCCTGGCGCCACCCAGGATGTACTTATCAGATCATTCATAGCCATTTTTGAGGCATGGTCTAATCCGTGGGCCCAATTTGCAAAATTAGGATACAATTGTTTGGGTAAAAATGGTTTGTCGGTTTTGGTATCTATCCAGACACCTTCGTCATTTTTTACACCCTTTACTGACCAGTACTTTAATTCCTGATTAGTACCCAGCCTTTGAATTTCAGTTAATGATGGTGGCACTGGGGTACTGTCGGTAGAAAGGGATGCAAAACCTATAAAGTCAGTCAGTTTACATCCTGTCAGCGCTGTGTTTTTTGCTACAGAGTCAGCGAAATTGTTACCTTTTGATATTTCATCGTTGGTCCTCATATGTGCTGCGCATTTGCAAATAGCAATTTCTTTTGGCATTAATAAATTCTCGAGTAATTTATCAATCAATTTTGAATGTGCCACCGGTTTCCCATTAGCAGTGAGGAAACCCCGATTTTTCCAAACTGCTCCATGGTCATGACACACACCAAATGCATAACGTGCATCAGTATATATAGTTACCGAACGACCCTTAGCCAATTCGCATGCACGTGCAAGTGCTGCAAGTTCTGCTGCTTGAGCTGAATGATTTTGTGGTAAACACTCGGTCTCAATGATCTCAAATTTTGTGCAAACTGCATATGCAGTTGAAAGCAATCCTGTATGTGGATTTCGGAGACACGATCCGTCCACATAATAAACCAATTCAGGATTTGGCAATGGTGTGTCTAGTAAATCAAGTCGCGGTTTTGTCATTATTTCTACCACCTGAGTACAATCATGGGGTTCCCCGTCTTCGTCAGTCGGTAGCAATGTAGATGGGTTTAACACAGTGCATCTTTTCAATGTGACATTTGACATTGTGAGTAGGACGTTCTGCCAGTGCAGTGATCGGGCAGCACTGAGGTGAGCCGTCCTTGACTGCACTAACAGAGCGTGTACTGCGTGAGGAACATGCACTATTAGTTGATGGAAAGCCACCAAATCTGAACATGCCAATACTGCTTCGACTGCAGAGGCTACGGATCGTAGGCACTGTGGCATTCCTTGTGCGACAGTGTCCAATCGTTTCGAATAGTACGCTACTGGACGCCGACGATCGCCATGAGGTTGTGTTAGAACAGCAGACATAAACCCTTTTTTTTCAGATACAAATAATTCAAAAATTTTTGTATAATCAGCTAACCCTAGGCTAGGTGCAGTAGCAAGTGACAATTTTAGTTTTTCAAATGCTATTTTACGTTCCTCTGTCCAGGTTACTGGATCAGTCATTTTCTGAACCTCATGTGCTGCAATGAGGAGAGGATTTGAAATTTCAGCATAATCTTGGATCCATGGTCTACAGTATCCCGTTATCCCTAGAAATGACATCGTTTGTGATTTTGTAATTGGTTTCGGAATTTTTCGGATCGCCTCAATTCGATCTAGGCCTAATGCTCTGCCATTTGCTGAGATTAGGTGGCCCAGATATCTCACTTCCTCTTTGACTAACTGCAGCTTATTTTTAGACACTTTGTGTCCATTCTGTGACAAAAAATTCAACAATGCACGTGTCTCACATTCACAGGAGGCTTTATCTGGAGAACAGATTAATAAATCATCGACATATTGAATTAATGTACTCCCCTTTGGTGGGACGAAACTTTCCAAATTTCTAGAAAGTTCTTCTGTAAACACAGTTGGAGACTCTGTATAGCCCTGCGGCATTACAGTCCAGGTCCAGCGTTTATTTTTGAACGTAAACGCCAACCAATATTGACTATCTGGATGTACTGGAATTGAGAAAAATGCATTTGCCAAATCTATCACAGTAAAATGGGTAGCCTTGTTTGGTATTTCCGATAGAATTGTCGATGGATTAGGCACAATCGGGGAGCGCGGTTGAATGGCCTCATTTACCTGTCTTAAATCCTGCACGAAACGCCATTCACCTGATGCCTTCCGCACAGGAAGTATAGGTGAATTTATGGGTGAATTTTGACAGGGCACAATAGCACCCTTTTCAACCAACGCAGCGTGTACTTTCGAAATTCCTTCTATAGCTTCTTTGCTGAGAGGGTATTGAGGCCTAAATGGCCTATATTGTGTCTTTGGTGTGATAAGAAGAGGCATTGCATCTTTCATTTTTCCAATGTCAAATTTATCTTTAGCCCAAAGGGTTTCTGGAATTCCTGATAATAAATCAAAATCATTATCAATCTTATCAGGAATAAATTTTCTCTCCTCACTGCACAACCTGTGAACTATTACCGTTTGCATTGCTGGATATGTTCTTACCCCTTTTTTTTGATAGTACCCCTCACCATTCCAAGTCCAACCTCCTGACTCCACCTGCTCTGTGAGCCACTCTCCTACTTCCGCCCAAGAGCTTCCCTTTTTCCCCACTGAGACATGAGGTTGGACTTGCAACTGTTGAAAGAAAGCAGATTGAGAGTTTGTTAATTTTACAGTAAATGCAGAGAACTGTTGTGATATTAGAAGGTATTCAAGAGCTAATTCCTCACCCATCTGCTCATTTAACCATTTTTCCTCATACTCACTGTCCCTCTCGGGGCCCACAAACCGCGAGGTACAATGGAAATGAGGCGGCTTCTCATAGTCTGCTGGTAAAAACTCATACTCTGAATATGGGTCAAATGCAGGAGTTATAGCCCAGTTATAATACCAATTTGGCGACATCTGAGCAAAATTTCCATTCTTTGGTGTTACTGTTATTCCTTCACATGAAACATCAATTGTCATTTCTAATTTAGCCATCAAATCTCTACCTAACAAATTCAAAGGGCATGATTCAGAAATCAAAAATGAGTGTGTACATGTTCTGTTTCCATCTATCACTATCAATGGTTCTGAGAGTTTATCAATTTGTGGTAAGCCTGAAATACCATATAGTACGAGTTTGATCAGAAATTTGCAATTTGTCAAACCTGGATGCAGTCTTAGTCGTGATAGTTGAAAAAATCGCACCGGTATCGACAAGAAAAGAAACTGGAAGTCCTTGTATAGTAATTGTCATCATTGGGTTTGAGTTTGGGTCTTTTGTCAGTTGTAGCAGTTGTGTTTGATTCGAGTTTGTCTCTTTTCTCAGTTGAGTGGCTGTCTGAGTCTCTTTCTCCTCATGCTATGCAGTCCTATAAGGCGCTGGTGGGGGGGGCTGGTATGAGGAAGCTCTCTGCTCTCTGTAGTTCTGCTTTCTCTGCTGGTAGCTCTGCTGCTGTTGCTGAGGATAGCGTTGTTGGGGGTGACGTTGTTGTCGTTGGGAAAAATTGTTGGGACAATCTTTAGCCCAGTGTCCTCTCTGTCCACAGTTCCTGCACCTCGATCCCATCATGCTATTTCTTGGCGGCTGGTTGTTGGATTGAGCTTGGTAAAACATGTACTGAGCAGTCTGCAACTTATTTTCTTTCTCTGTGTTCTTCTTGTCGTCATTCTGTTCAGCATGCTTCGCGTGTTGCGTCACCACTTCAAGATCCTGTGCCTCCCACGCAATGCAGGTCAGTCGCACAGCTCCCTGAATGCTTGGAAGGAGGCCGTTGACAAAGTGATGTTTCAGGACACTGGAATTATCCGTTCCTTCTGGAAGCCCTGCACATTCATCAACAACAGTCTTTAGTCGTGCAAGATAAGCAGAGACCGTCTCACCTTTCAATTTGCTTTGTGTTGGTGATAGCTGCCCAATCAGGTTTAATGGGAAAGGCCAGCCTCAGGCGTTCGATCAATGCTGTCCACTGCTCTCTCCATTCTTGAGTTTCAGTTCCTCCTTCCTCCAAGCGCGGAAGGGCGGGGTTGAATGCAGGGGCAGGAGGAACTCCTCGGATCTCAGTCCATTTCAGGCCCATTTTTCCACTGAAAATGGCAGCCCAATATCGACCTGTGGGTTTATAAGTCACATCAACATTTGTTACTGCGACAATAAAACGTTCCACTCCCTTTTCTGGATTCGGAAGGGCAGCTGTCACATTTCGTAGTTCCTCCAGATCCCATGGCCTTTCCAGCCACACCGGACCGTCTGCACCTGGAAACTGGAGCATAGGCAGATTATAAGCTTCTTGGGATCCTTCCCCAGTTGCAGAAATTGGCCGGGTTTTTATTGGGTGTGGGAGAGGTGGTTTCCCAGCTGCTTTTCTTTTGACACTTTTAAACACTCGTTTGAGTGGTGTTTTCAGTTCTGGTGTCATTGCTTCATCTAAAAGTTTCCTCACCTCTCTGTAGATGCCCCCTGCTTCACCCTTATCCTCATCCGAACTCTCATCCTCCGTTTCAACTTCCTCTTCTTTCCGGAGTGGTTCTGCAGAGTCGCCATCTCTTAACGTGTGGCGAACTTCCCCTTCTTCAGCTTTTGCAGCATCTGCTCTGTAGGGAGGGGGCCTTGACACGGGCGGCGGCCGAATCTCATCCAATTCCTGCTTCCTCTTTTTTGTCTGCAAAGCAATCAGAGAATCTGCAGCTCGCTCACCTTCTCTTTGGCTTTCAAAGCGTGCCTCAGCCTCTCGTTCCCATCTTCGGAAAAGTGTCCAGTCAATCCTCTTCCGTTTCCTTGGGGGCAAATTTTCAAGGAGACGTCGTGTCTCTCCTAAAACTGACACACTCAAAGTCCCACAATCAGCAAACTGCCCCTTTGTTAATTTTGACCACAGTTTGATTTGAGCGATTTGCTCATCTCCCAATTTCCACTTCCTGATCAACTCTTTAAACGCACCCTGAATTTCAGTTTTTTCAGTTTTTCCCTTATCACAACAATTCCCCATCTTTTGTTAGAAGCAGCTCTTCAATTGCAGAAAGCAAAAAACAAAATAAATAAAATAGAAAAAGAGAAAACAATTTACAAACACAAGGAAACAATCTTATAAATTCAGTTTACTGGGTATATGTTAGATGTGTATCTCCAAGCCCAAATTTGTGGATACCCTAGTTTTTTTGTAATAGGAATTAATCCTAATTCACCTGTTGCTCTGTCTATGTAAGGTCTTAAATTAGGCCTGGTGATTAAATAAAGAGATGTTTGCCCTATTAATAATTCAGGTCCTGGTTGGGGTTGCTGCCACGCCCTGGTGCATCCAATCCCCAACACGGCAGGATCTTCCTCAAATATTTGTTCTATCTGGCCACTTAATCTCAATCCTATACGTCGTCGTAGATACGTATATCTTGTCAAATAGAAATTATATCGTTGTGGCAAATTTAATTGTCTTTCATCCTCCCCATAAGATAACGGGATACTGCGTTTAAATCTAGGTGCCTCCAGTGCAGCCAGTTTTTTTTTTTTTTTAAATGGTTAATAATTTCCCAATTCAATTTCACTCTTCCAAAATCCCTCTTTCAGATCTTTCAAATTTGGAAATTTTAATTACAATCATCAGAACAGAACAAACAACACGTTCCAAATTCTTATTTAAAAAAAAAAAATTTCATACGCACAAAAATGTTTTATTTTACGCATCAAAAAAAAAGAAACAGAAAACTGAAGTCTGTGTGTCCTACCTTAGGTTCTTTTCCTTTTCTCGCCCGTCTAAGATGTGGTCCCTCCTTCGGCGTTGAATCTGCTGCAAGTTGGCAAGATTTTGAAATCAAAATAATAAGAGATACAAGTTCCCTTTTTTTCAGAACCTATATCTTGTCGTCCGTTTTTCCGGAACGTCCTTCGCCGATGGAGGGACCAATCCTTGGGCTCCTGGTGGCTCGCCAAAATGTTGTGGAATTTTCTTTTTTAATGCTAACCTATAATCTGACTATCCGCTTTTCCTAAAATGCTCACTCTGTAATACTCCAGCTCCCTTTGTCTACAATCGACAACCGCTGAGTTTTTCTTCTAATCCTACCCTACTCAAGCTCTCTACGTCCACAGTCGACGTCTTAGCTTCGAGTTTTCTAAACTACCCTACTCAAGCTCTCTACGTCCACAGTCGACGTCTTAGCTTCGAGTTTTTCCTTTCCCTAACAACTCCTTTGCTGCGCAGCTTAAATGACAGACAGACTTCAGTAAATGTCCTTTAGATGCTCTTTATTTCAGCTGGGAGTCCTCTCGAGCAGTACTCAGAGAAGTCTCAAAATTAATCAAAGAATACAACAGGCTTTATAGTGGAAAAGCCAGACACATCAAAAATAGAATCATCATCACTAAGCAAAAAATCATTGTCCCGCTCTACCCACATGATTTGTCACATTTGTTAAAGCAAGCCCCCCTCCTTTGTTAGTGACATCAGCATGTTCAAGGAACAGAACGTTTAGTGCATTGTCAAACTTCAACCTGACCAAGCAAACATTTGGGTCAAATATTTGTCAGGTGGTTAGATCATGTGGAAAGAACGCCTGATGGCTACAACCTGAAATAAAGGAAGTAAGTCTCATTATGTTTTATTGTTAGAATAAGAAATGGAAAGTTTTAGTCGTTTTCAGACAGAGAAGTAGGAAGCATGATAGATTGTATCACATGAGAGAAATATTGAAATCATGATATCTGATAGAAATACGAAATCAGAACGTTAGTAATATGATTAACTTTACTGATTATAATATAAAATCAGAACTTTATGGTTAGTGACATGATTGACTTTGTCTATTATAATTTTTCCACGACACATGCCAGGTCAGTAAAGAAACACTACGTACCTGCGCACATTCCTCTACAGAGCGGTGAATACAAACAATCAAGATGGCAAAAGCCTCAAGCGATTTTGTGGACGGACGATGAGGTTGGTTTATTACTACAAGTGACCCTGGACTATAAAACTGCAAAATGTCAGGAAAACGTGGACTGGGAGTCAAGTCAAGTACTCGCGCATGCCTATTGACTGAACACACATGACGTCACCATTTCCAAAAATCCATGTTTTTGTAGTTTACACAGGGATGATAATGGTATTGTTTTCAAAAGAACAATTTGAAACCTGTTTTCTAAAGTTTGCATTTTCAGGCCCCCAAAACACTGTTGTCGTGTAAATTAACGGCCAAAGCGCATAAAAAGTTTTCTGTTCTTATTTGAAAAAGATGTTGTGCAAATGCCACTTAAGTGTTGAGACAAGACAATGCAAGGGTTTAAAAGCAGTTATGTACAGCTTGTGTTTTTGTTAAGGCACTTATATTACTCTTAATTAATTTAATTAATTCTATTTTAGCTGTGAAATTTAAAATGCATGTCCTTTTAGAGATGGGACTACTGTTCTTGCTGAATGAGCTTCTGGTTGCTGATGTAATTCTTGTGGCTGCACTCACTATGAGGAGATATCACTTCTGCCTGTGCTGGAGGGATTGACTGCTGACATCATCTTGGGGTGCCCGTTGTTTCAAATTCATTCTCCACATATCTCATGGAGTACGGGGGAAATCCTGTCCTGGGGGAAGAGATGTTTTGAAGAGTGTCTATGTCTGACCCTCATGGACTAATTCTTCCTCAGGCTCAGGGCACCCAGGCAGTCAGCAAACTCTCTCGCTCCTCTGCAACTGGTACTAGTGGCCTCATATGACCCAGGAAGTGCAACATTACGTACAAGGTCGTCCCACCTGCACCATCTCCAAGTCACCACACCACCTCCCTGAAGGTAACCCTCTGCCTATACCACACCGACCCTGGTCTCACCTAGAAGTTGATTTCATTACTAACCTCCCCGAGTCATATTCTCTCACCTGTGTTATAGTAGCTGTCGACCGGTTCTCCAAAGCATCCCACCTGATCCAGATGAGGGCCTCCCTAATGCCATGGAAGCCGCAGAAGCCCTGTTTAAGCTTGTCTTCCAAAACTTTGGCCTACCTGAAGACATTTTGTCTGACCGAGGCCCTCAATTTATATTGAGGGTATGGAAGGCCTTTTTCCAGCTCCTAGGTGTGTCTATCATCTGATTACCATTCCCAGTCTAATGGGAAAACCGAAATGATATTACAGGAGATTGGCCGCTTCCTGGGGTCATGCTGCCAGTCACCAACACAGCTGGAGCCGGTACATCACCTGGCCAGAGTACGCACATAACTCCCTCCGACAACCCACCACTGGTCTCACTCCCAGTGCGAACTCGGCTTCCAACCACCCCTGTTTCCATGATCAGGTTTCCATGAGTGGTTTAAGGAGAGCGAGAGGGTCTTGAACTCAACTCATGTACACCTGCATTGAGGCACAAGAGGTAGGCCGACACCAGGAGATCTGACACCCCAGTATACCATCTGGGATAAAAGGTCTTGCTCTCGACCCGGGACATCTGCCTCCGACTGCCGTGCCGCAAGCTGAGTCCTTGATTCATCTGCCCATTCACCATCCAATGCCAAATAAACAAAGTGTCTTACCAGCCAAACTTATCACCTTACTACCGCAGTACACCTACGTTCCATGTCTCCCTCTTTAAACCTTACCATCCTTCTCTTGTCCCTATTCCCACAAGGTCTGGCGTTGCAGATGAGCCTCCTCATCTATTGGTGTTAGATAAAGGACCGGTGTATGCTGTCCATACCATCCTCGACTCCCAACGATGGGGCGGCTGCCTAGAATACCTAATAGACTGGAAAGACTATAGACCTGAGGAAAGATTTTGGGTCCTGTGTCACGACATCCTAATCCCGGCCCTCCTAAAATAATTCCCCGCTCAACACCCAAATCGGTAGAGGCCGTCCACATCGTCGTGCGCACCTTTCCTCGAGAGCTGCCCGTGGGGATGGGGTACTGTCACGATTCCTTCCGATCCCTAGACGCTAGACTCCTCAGCTACCCCCACTTGTTCCCGTTCCCCAGAACATTAACCACATGCACCTGCTGTCATCAATTATGAACTGCTACATAAGCCACTCTCAAACTCACACTGTTGTCGGGTCTTGTCGCTCGTAACTACAGTGACTCACCTGACTTCTTATCTGCCTACCTGACTTACCAGTTATCTTTGTCCTCTTTCCCTGTCCGGCAGCCTTGAGATACTCTTCTGTCCTGGGACCTGCGAAAAACAGAAATAAAGACTGAGTACCAAGCTAAGTTACCTGTGTGGGTTCTTTACCTTGCCTTCCGTTCTTATCATGGTTTGTGTTGGTTTTTTTTGTGTGTGTTAATGTTTTTTTTATTTTGTATTCATGCTTATTGTCATGTTCCTGGTTTTGTCATGTGCTTTAGAGTCCTGCGCGGGACTGTTTTCTTCATCCCACTCCCGCCCGCGCCCGCCGAATTTTTGACCATTACCGCCCGCTCCCGCAACGTATGTGTTACACTCCCGCCCGCTCCCGCAATATGTATGTCCACTCCCGCCCGCACCCGCAAAACTCGGATAATTTATTCCCGCACAATAATAGAGATGCACTGACTTTGTGTCTTCTCCCGTCCCGCAGGAAAAAAACGCGTATTTGTATTGCTATTGTTAAAGAGATTCATGGGGTTGTTGGTTTCGTTTCCCTGGCCTGCATGTATTCTGACGCACTGATCAGGAAGATGAATAGTAAATGTCAGACTTGCCTTGTTCAGGTTTTGTGCTGTAAATACCTCGTTTAAGGTTATTTTCCACATCATTGGCATCTCCATCATGTCGTTAGGCTACCTCCCAATCCCGCAGGGGTTTTATTTGTTCGCCCATTCCCGCCCGCAGCAAAGTTCAAACCGCCCGCTCCCGCGAGATTTGCGTTGGGTCCCGCGGGACCCGGCGGGACTCAATCCCAATGCAGCCCTCTAATGTGCTTCCCTTTGTCATGTGATCATGTCTTGTGCTTCCCTTGTCTTATGTATCATGTTCTCATTAGTTGATTATGCACAGGTGTCCCTTGTTTGCTCATTAGTCTTGTGTATATATATAGCCCTCATGTTTCATTAGTCTCTGGTCTAGTAGTGATGTCCCTGTAACCATTACTGTTAAGTCTATGTTTCTCTAGCCATGTTAGCCAAGCCAAGCCAAGCCAAGTCAAGCCAAGCTTTTGTTTGTTTTATGATCACTCATGTTTTGGAAATAAAGCTGCTCTTGGGTTCTATCAACTTGCCTTCCAAGTTCTATCAAGTTGAACGCTAACCATGAACCAAGCAGTTGCCCTTCTTCGCCTTCGTCAAGGCGACTTGGCCATTGAGGACTTTGTTTTGGACTTTTGTAGACTCTGTTACCAGGTTGATTTTAACTATGTCGCACTCAAGGACATTTTTCGCATGGGTTTGAATGGACCCGTTCGTTCACGGATGCCAGGGGGGAAAAATCCATTTTCCCACAATCCCACAGTACCCTCCACACCAGAGGGTTCCTTCAGCCAAGATGTCCACCACGCCTAAGTCTTCAGCCAAGATGGCCTCCACGCCTGAGTCTCTTTATGTCATGGCCGCCAAGCCCGCCAAGCTCGAGTCTCTTCGTGTTTAGAGGCATTATTTCATTTGTGATACGGATATCAAAATAAGATACGGAATTTTGAGAAATGTCTCAGTGTATTTTTGTCAATGCTCACTAAAATTGTTCGCTTAAAGGTGTATTGTGTACATTTAGGAGGATCTGTAAACAGAAATCCAATTTTCACCCCCAAAAATCCAGAAATCCAATCATATACATAACTATGTTTTCAGTGGTGTATAAAGATCTTACATAATGAATCGTTATGTTTTTATAACCTTAGAATGAGCCATTTCTATCTACATACACTGCGGGTCCCCTTACATTGAAATAGCCATTCTGGGCCGACATGTTTCTACGGTGGCCCTAACCGGACAAACTGCTCTACAGAGCACGTTTCGTCACTATGT
Source organism: Rhinichthys klamathensis goyatoka (assembly GCF_029890125.1). NCBI lineage: Eukaryota > Metazoa > Chordata > Actinopteri > Cypriniformes > Leuciscidae > Rhinichthys > Rhinichthys klamathensis. The sequence continues at coordinate 11,566,049 of NW_026606587.1, read as the reverse complement.
TGTTCTTCGTGCAAAGAAGCTAGCTGAAGTCAGCGAACAAAACACGGACACAATGATGAACAAGTAACAATAATATTCGCAATAACATATAGTTTTACTGAATAATTAAGTAAACATAATTTCTAAATGTATTTTTGTAAACAAACCTTATTGGCCATTCTCTGCTGTTTCAGACGATGATCTTTTCCTGTCGGCCACCGTAACTTCTGTTGGTTGCAATTCGCAACCTCACCACTAAAATTTACACACTGCACTTTTAAATTCTTCAAAATATATTCTTTTGTGTTCCACAGAGGAAAGCAAGTCACGCAGTTCAAACATTTTTGGGTGAACTATACATTTAATTGTCAAGAAAATAATGTTACAATATAAAGTCTTGCCAATATGCCTTGTAATTGTCACGCTTAAGCAAAGTGTGAACACGATGAAGACGATTAATGTAAACAGACTTTATTAACAGAAGGAAAACATAACCAAACTCAGCGTAAATGTTATCGAGAACCGACAGATGAGAACTAAAACACAGGGATATAAATACTAAGGGCAAACAAAGATGATTGAATGAACACAGGTGTTGCAAACGAGGGAATGGGTAACCATAGTAACAAACAAGATTGCAATGAGAAACCTAGGAGACAAACAAATGGCAGAAAACTGAGAACAAAGGAGACATGTGACTAAAGAAAAACAAACTAAGAGTCCATAAGGGTGAAACTAAGCATAATCGTGAGAGTAATATTAAATCTTTTGCTATAATCCTGTGTTCACATTTAGTTTCATTGTAAAACGTGATCAGTTGACTTAACTTAAAAAAAGAGAGGAAACCGGTTCCCTCAGAATTATTAAGTAAATCGACTTCATGCGTAATTGAAAAAATTAAGTTATGTGGAATTGTCAAGTTCAGATAGCTTAATCTATTCAATTACACACAAAGTTTACTTAATTATTTTAAGTCAACTGATCACTTTTTACAGTGAAATTATTACCTCATTATCATTGATAACACTTTTCTGTATGTTATATATCTCCTCCAGTCTGTCTGCCTCTCTCTCTCTTTCTCTCTAGATAAGACCAAACCATCCTCGTCTGTACAGGGGTGCACATGTCTTCTTAATACAACAGAATCACATTATCCACAGCTTTTGCTTTAGAATTACCAAACCATTCATGTATGTTCAAACTAGTAACATCAACCATGTTTTTGTCATTTAGTTTTCCCTCCCAACCACTCCATTGTACACAAACATGTCTCCTGTCTCCCCCTCTCTATGTTGCGCTGATGAATCGGCTTGGATGGAGGAATGAACAAAGCGGGGAGAGAGAGAGCGAGCGGACGAGTGGTGCTGAGGAGAGTGGAAGAGCGCGTGAACTCAGTGAAGCTGTCGCCAGGACAACAACATACAGTACAGACACACAAAAGAAGAGGTGCAAACAAACAGATGCCAACACAACGCAAAGACAATCCAAAACACCTTTAGTGACTGAAATATAAGGAGTCTTGTGTTATACTAAGATCTGATGAAGTAGTTTGTGGTGTTCTTTACATTAAGAAAAAAAGACAAGTGCCTTCACTGCAGCGCTGACTCGCTGACATAGAGGAAGTGCAAACCTTCACATCAATCCAGAGTGACTCAGGTAAGACACTTCTCTTTTTAAGTCACTTCAGCTTTGTTCAGTTCAAAAGTCAACAGAGTAAAGACATTGTTCAGATGTTCTCAAACCTGGATCACCAAGGTGTGTTTTCATCTCATCCAAAACTGCTTCTCATCACTTTCCGTATCACTTTTCATTGACTTCTATTATTTTATAGTAAGCTAATGATTTTCGAAAACCTTACCCTATAAACCTTTTTGCATTTATATATTTTCATAAACCCTTTATTTAGAATGTTTATCAAGCCTTATTGATGGGAACCATCGGCTGTCCCTCATTATGCAGGCGATTTCTGGTTTTACCATGTTTGTGAAGACATTGGGTCAATAGAAAGTTCTTTAAAAACACAACATCTCCACCTCCAGATCGGCCAACTCTCTGTCTGAGATGCAGAATCATTCATCCAGTGCGAGCCGGGAGCGCTTGATCTAATAGACGTGGACACATCCGTAAGCAAGCGCTGGCACGGTGCTTTAATCGGTTTATCTCTCATCCCTCAGCCACACACACATTCACACTGTCACGCTGCATTTGAGAACATTTAATAGACCTACAGGAGACAGATTTTTCGCCGACTAGCTTTGCCTCCAGTACGTCTCTGTCTTTTGGAAACAGACGGGTGGTTATTTATACTTGTGAACTTTCCTGATTTTGGAGAGAGACTGGTCGAATGAGTCACTGTTGTTCAGTCATAAGTCATAAAAGACGCCCGTTTAAACTGTGGTGTTGCGCACTTCACACTTCAGTGTGTGTGGAGAGTGAGATTCACACATGAGGTGGTGAGGAAAAAGGTGAGCAGAGGCAGGTGAAGAAAGAAAGAAACAAGGAAGGGGAGGGGGGCTCGACTATTTTTAGCTTCCATCTGATGAGAAGGTTATACAGTCTGCCACAGACGTGAGATTAGGTTTATGTGCACATATAAACACCTTGGAAATGCTTGGGACAGTATTACAAAACATTCAGAATAATTTAAAACAATGAGGTTTTTGCATGAGTCTTATTATATTGATATTGATCTCTGCCGCTGCTTTATTGAATTTCCTTTATGAAGGGACTTCACTGTGCAAAAATCAATGTATAAAACATCAGCATCCATAAACTCTAGTGGCCTAGCGCTGTGGAAAATGTTCAGGTGGTTGTGCAAACTGATTCTTTTTACACTGAATATATATGATATGTATATGCAGTGAGGGTCATTTCTGATTCATTATGGATGGGCAGATGGATTGACTGTATATTTGATCATGTGCAAAGTTGAAATTTTGACTGAAATGTTATTAATGTTCACAGTGGCATGGTTTCATCTCCCCCGGGAAGATCAGACACGAACATTTAAATTAGTTTGTGCTGCAAGTGTTTCCTGAAACACAAAAGAAAATGTTTAGAAGAATGTTCATACTTCTCTTTTCCATACATGAAATAATTGATTGTAACCAGGGGTTTTCATGCTACAAAATTCAGCATAAAAGTATTCTAATTAGGGCTGGGGGTTGATTCTATTCAATATCAAATCATTTGGATGACATTAGATGACAAATAAAAAAAAATCGCAAATGCTATAAACGATTCAGGGAGTCAGTTGGTACTACATTACTATAATATCGAACACAACAAGGACTTTATAATAATAATATATATATATATAATGACTAATATAGTTAATATATTTAGCAAAATGGTTCTGTGTAGAGTTAATTTTTCTAGCTGACTAATGAGTTGGTCATTGAATGGCTTTACTGAGGTAACTTTAACCCTCTGGGGTCTGAGGTGTTTTTGGGGCCATTTGGATGTTCTGTGATGCCCTTACATTTGTGCTTTTTTCAGTTATTTATAAACATGTTAATGGCAAAGGTGTAAATTCACTCTATATAGCACAAACAGGGCTACCATAATCTGTGAGCAACTTGTATGTACATTGTTTGTATTTTTAAGAGAATATTGTTTATGCGTGGTTATTGAAAAAAATTAAAATGAAAGCTGCTGAAATAAGACCACAAAACAAATACTAAATATGTGTCCACAAGACTTTTGACAAATGGATGTTGACGCTTCGAGTTCTGGCTTCAAAATGATCTGAAAATCATCCTTCCTAATCATTCACATAAACCAATAGATTGTTTTAAATTGTGAAAAACATTTTTTTGTTTGCCAAGGCAATATGCAGATGGGCGGAACGGCCCAACCCCTATCATGAATATTAAGTGGTTCTCAGACAGTGACCCTACATAATAATGAGCCTTTCATTCAGGGGTGTCACACAAGAAATAATGCAAGGACAATATATATATATATATATATATATTGTCATTGCATTCTTTCTTGTATATATATAGCCTAAATATATATATATATATATATATATATACACACACACACACACACATATATATATATATATATATATATATATATATATATATATATACAAACAATCAAAATATAAATGAAAGCCAAAAGCACATTTTTAGTCATACCTGGAAACAAATTCTAGTCAAATGCTATATGGGCCATTCTACAGAATCTTGAAAAGAAAATAGTCTTTTTCCATAAATGTCTTATAAAGTATTATTTTTTAAAGTAGACCAATACAATAAAAATAAACCAGTCGCATTTCAAAGTCGTTCGCGAAATGACCGCCAGGTGGCGCAAAGGGACATTTATCAAAACGTAAGTGGGGCTAATGTCAATTAACAGTAAGGATGAAATTCTACAAGTTATGGTAATTTGCAAATAAGCCTACAACAAACATTTATTTTTAAACAAATATTTTTAAATATGCAACATGCACGTTTAAACAACAAACAATACAATCTGAACCAGCGCTTCTGCTCCTGTATTGAGACATGCAGCGCGTTGCAGTTACGATCCGGGTTCCAGTGGCCTTAATACATTCACGGCTTTTTAAAATGTCACAAAGCGTTTTGAGATGGTTTTGAATGAAATATTGAAGTTTATAATTAGGGTATTTTGGCACACCACGCCGAGTGGCTGTGCATTATTCTAAAATCTGGCTTTATTCTGGCATGTTGAATTAGAGTTTGACAAACGCGGCGGCGCGTTCATTTGAATTTATTTTTCTCATAACAGCTAAAAGAACTTACTGCGTAATTGTTGGTCATACAGATAAGATATCATCTTTTAAAACTGTAAAAGGTCTACTTTTATTCATGTAGGCTAAAGTAGGCCTACACTCACAGGCTAACGACAAAACGTTTTCTCGCTCATGACAAACAAACGTTTGGGCATTTCTCAGTGAGAAAATTCATAGCCGAGTGGTAGAACTTACGGTTCGATCATCAAGATGACACGGGTTCAAATCCCGAACAAACATGGTCTATTGTAAATTTTATATTTATTAATGCAGAGAGATTTGTGTAGCTCTAAAACTCTGGTACACCATACAGTTTTTTGCTTATATTTATAAAATAAAATTACCATGCATTTCCATTTTACACTAAGGAACAATAGTATCCAACAGAACGACTTTGCATCTGTACCAATCGTATGAGGCCAATCGTAATTTCAAAAGCAGTTCTGTAAAAAAAGTAATTTTATATATATAGCCAATATATATATATATATATTTTATTAGGCCTATTATTATTATTTTTTTTGATTCCCTACAACCTAGAGTTTTTAAAAACATGGTTTTAAGTAAAGTGTGATTTGCCAGGGGGACGGGGATTTCCTTCTGGTCTAAACATCCCTGCTTCTGCTGAATTATTTGAATCCCCACACCCCTCCCTCCACAGTAATCAATGCTATAGGCTACTTCACCAATAGACCATATCAAATATAAAATAGAGATATGCAACAGAACAAGCACGTTTAAACAACGATAAACAATAAAATCAAAACCAGCGTTTCAGTTGTCCATAGTTCAAGTGGCCTTAATGCATGCACGGCTTTTCAAAATTTCACAAAGCGTTTTGAGATTATTTTGAATGAAATATTGAAGTTTATAATTAAGTGTTTTGGCAGACCACGCCGAGTGGCCCTATGCATTTTTCTAAAATCGGGTTTTATTCGAACTTTTGCTAACGACAAAAGTTTATCTGTCGTCTCTGTCTCCGGGAACTGCGCGTCACAAAAATGAACCGAAAGCCACTTCAGCTCAGTCACTATAAGAAATCGGCTATGTCTAATGCCTTTAAATGTCTAAATATTCAGGCTAATAAATGTTATCTGATTATGTAATCCATATGAAAACGAGAGGTACAGAGGATCTACTCAAACATGTAGCCTATGTAAGCGCTTCCCAATGAGAAAATGACAAGGGTGAAAATCTCGCTCTAATGAAATGTAGCAGGCTAAATCGCCCTGAATTAAAATGTAAAAACAGATCAAATAATGTATTTGTCGAAATGTTGCGATATTGTTTCATTTAAGTTCATAATTATTCTATAGGCCTACATGTTATTTAATTTAGCAGCATTACCACGAAGCACCGTGGTTCGATATTTATTTGAATAATAAAAAAAATAATAAAAACTTAATTCACAAATTGCATGCCTGGTTGAAAGGATCCAAAGATCCCTGTAGAATTTAATATTAAGTTGAACATTTTGTTCATGACAACAAATGAACATGCGTTTTTTCAGATTATATTTAGTTTTGCTTGGAAAAAGCTGGCCCAAACCAGTTTTATTTCATCAATTATTGAAATAATGAAATATTTAGTAATAAACTTTTATGACAGAAATTTCACTAGGCTACATGTAACTTAAATCATTTAATTCCTTCATTATCAACACTGTCTAGAATAGCGATTTAAGTGTGAATTACGACTTCTCTTTGTGTTAAATCAGCCTCAGACTCCGATAGCCTGTGGGGGGTTGGGGGACAGTTCAGTGCTGTGCGCGCAGGACAATAGGCCTAGGTGTTAATGTTCCTCTTTCATATGGAGAGCGAGGGAGACTAAATAAACTTGTTAAAAAGAGATTCAGCGCAAGAGAGGCAAAGAAAAACGCATGTTTTAATTTAATTATGTTGCTTTGGACAATTTTCGTTTTGTAGGCCTACTGTTTTAATTGTTTAATGTCATTTATTTGGCAATACAAATTTAAAATGTCGCAAGAATAATATTAGCCTAGTGTTTCTTATTTTGCATCGCAAAAGAAATAAACTCTAAACCCGATGCAACCCTGTTTTAAATAAAAAAAAACACTTTATTTAAACCTTGAAATGTTCGAACTTGGTTTCAAACTTAAGTAATTTTAGTGTTCTTTTACATTACACAATAATTTAGCAGACTAAAGACGAGCTTCTTCATTTTCATTTTCTGATGCAATCGGCTGACAATCTTCCTTCATCAGTTTGTGTCCTTTGTGCAGCGGCTGCGGTTCTACTGGAATGTAGCAAATTTATGTTGTAATGATAATTAAACAAAACTCTTGACTTTAAATAAGTAAACAGTTATAAACAGTTAGCTATTTAAGCATCAAGAAGGTAAAATATAAACGCTGTTGGCCAACATCGGTTAACAACATGTATGCCACATTGAGATTCGATCTCGGGTCGATTGAAGCTCCCTGAAGCTCGTGTTGATGCGTTGATCACTGAGCCACCGTTTGTACGCTGTTAGAGTTAAAGTCTTATGCTTTTGTAAAGCTTCATTGATGTAGCCTAAATGTTTTTATTGCAATGTTTTATGTTTTCATTATTTATTCAATTTCATTTCAGTATTTCAGCCTAATTTCAGTATTGTGGTAATGAATTATTTTAACTACGTTTCACTTGTTGAATTCATCTGCTACCAGCTTTCAATCGCTCTGAATGAGCAGCAGATTACGCATTAGAGAGAATAAACGAACACTTTTCAGAGTCTATGATTGTAGCGCCTCTTAGCGGTAAAAGGTAGCAAATACACCCCACATTTTACCGCCGCGGTGGAACAGCTGATGTGGGCGTTGTCATGGCTTTCCTCTACATTTGCGTTTGAATAGCGCGCGTTCTCCGTGGGCGTGTCAGATTAACGCGTAATGAAGTGTAATGAGCTGGGGAAAAAAATTCTGACAGCACTCTCTTTTCATACAGATTACATAAACTGAGAATATTTGTTTTTTATATAAATTACTTCATTGAAAAGAAGAGAATTCAAGCTTCATAAAGAAAAATCTCTCGTGCCTGTGTGACAAGTATTTGCAGAGTTAGAGTTAATTTTTCGGACGCGTTTCAGAATGGACTGCACTGACAGAGAGAAGGCAAAACTCGCATCATGTTTATTTTTCTTCATTTGACAAAAAGCACAACACTTTGTTTTTATTGTGAGTATACAGAAAAATAATATACACTAAACAGGATCGACTGATGTATAACACTTACATGTAAGATTAAAATCAACAGAGTATTTTGAGTCTCTTTTGCACTGATAAGAAAAAAAGTCTGCCTATCGCGCCGGCGCGATAGCCGACCCCAGGGGGTTAACAATACGTGACATATTGTCTACAAGCTGTTTTATTGACGTCTTGAAACAGATTGAACAATTACATGAGACATGATACGGATTTTGGTAAGCTGTACTGTATTCAACATACCTTCTGATGTTTATTCATGTTTATTTTGACCAGTTCACGTGCACTTCGTGCTGCCGCTCGATATTTAATGTTTGAATTTCTTAAAAATGACATGAGGATCAGTAAATGATGGCAGATTTTCATTTTGGGGTGAACTATCACTTTAAATTGAAATCTGTTCCTCTTCAGAAGACTTTAAATGCCATTGGAGCTCATCTCACCATTGACTCTTAAAGTATGGTAAAGGGCAGCTTGAACATTCTACAAAATATCTCCTTGTGTGTTCCATGGAAAAAAAGTTATACAGGTTTGGAGCGACATGATGATGAGTAAAAGATGACTATCTTAATCTCTTTGTGTGGCCCTTTGAGAATTCTGAAGACATTAATCTGTTTCTGCATGAACTGAATTAGAAATACATTCTGGTATATAAAGAGGTTTAAATAAAATGATTATGCTAATGTGGATAAGTGTGTTAAATTAAAAGTAAACAACAACAGCGTTTCAACACTCTTAGCTAACAGCAATTCCATTAAGTAATCCCACTTCTGTTTCGAAAATGCCAACAAAATCCCTGGTTAATATTTGTTTGCAGACTATAATAGTTACACCTAATCTAAATATCTGCATATTTGTTATTTTAATTCCTATGGGTGGTTCAGCTGTTCTTGGCCTCCAACTCGGATAGCGATTTAAAGTGAAATGATCCTGCTTCAGGTGTTTAGTTTAGCTGGTTATTGATGATCATCCTGAGGGACATTAGAGACAAAACAGAAGACGACAGAATTCTGCTTCCCTTATACAGGTCTAAAAAAAAAAGACAACACAAGAAAAAAAGGGGGGGGGGGGGAAGTATGTGTGTGTACATACTTAACTATATTTTGGGGACAAATTTGTACCCAGAAGTGACAAAATCTCCAAAAACCTCCCTTTAGGGATGTCTTCATTTGTAAACCTGTATATAGACATTACTGTCTTCACATTACTGGTGGTGGTTGAGGAGAGATTCCCTGATATGATTGTAAAGCGCTTTGGGTGTACAGTAGTGCATATGAAAGCGCTATATAAATGCCTCATTTATTTATTCATTGAGTCATTCATTCATTCAAAATATTCTCTATCAGAATAGCAAATTAACATACTATTTCTGCAGAATCGTATATATAGTACACACTTTGCAAACATTGAATTGGGTCCTTATTGCAAAAGTCAATGCCGCTGACTTGACCTTGGCTGCAATCGTGGCCTCTTTCATGCCTCATTATTGATCGGATTACAAATAGTTAAAATGTTCTTACAAAAAAAAAAAAAAATTCAAAATGTGTTTTTATGTCGGACACTGAATTAAACAAGAAACCTAGCGAGGTCATGTGTAGCATCTTACTTTGAAACGTGTATTGTTACATAATGTATTCTGTTGCGCAAACTTTTTTTTACATAGCAGGCAGTATATAGTCTTACACTTTCATCAAACATCGATCATGTTGCCCTCTCGCCATGTTTGATTCAGCAACTCTGGCTGTGCCTCTGTTATCTTTGCTTTGCTTTAATTATTTAAAACACAGCAGTAGCGAACAGTGAACACCCAGATAACCTTAGATATTTCAGAGCCTTATATCACATGAAAAAAAAAAACACTCTTCAAAAGCATAACTTCTGTGATATGAAAGAAAAAAATATGCTCGGCCTGTCAATGTAAGGCTCTCTGCGGGGCCGCAACCTTGACAGAGATTTGATTCCACACCATCCATCAGTCTGCTATGGCCAGAGGTTTCTCTCTAATGCTGAAAGATTCATTTTAACCTTTTGGAGAAACGACTAGAGTTCTCAGATCTGATACAGTGGGATACTCTCCTCTGAGAGTCTCCATCATGAACAGAGAGCATTGTTAGTCACGGCCTCAGGATACTGCCTGATGCATATTCAAAAGTGGCAACAGTTGTTTCAAAATGGAATGCTCTAATCTGATTGGCTGGCTGTGTGCAATTTCCGGGAGTTGTTATGCACAGGTGTTTATCAGTTCATCGAGAAACAAAAGCTAAGAAGCCGCTACATCACTGGCGAGGCCAGTTCTTGGTGAAATAGAGTGCACCTCAAAGCCTACTCTCAAATTACATCATTTACAATATGGGATAAAAATAATTCTGTCCTCCCTCAGCTTTCCTACGCATCTGATGTGTAAACACAGTCAGCTCAGCATCCTTCGATCCTTATGCTTTAAAGGGTAACTAAACACTAAACCAACTTTTTTTAGTTAATGATCTGTAAGACTGGGGCTTTATTAGTGCTGTCCATTGATTCGAGTAACTTTTTTGACATTTGGGTATAAAGTGTTTTAATTCTACAATATATGGTGTAAAAACGCCTGAGTGCTGCCCTCTTCAGGTTGAACGGTGGCTACTGCAGTTGAATTTTCCTATTGGATGTTTGCGGTAGTTCGTGACGGTAGCGGTGAGAGCTGACGTAAGCAGGTTTCAGCTCACCACGCCCTTGGTACGAGCTACCACGTCCATGGCAGTATAAAAACCATATTGTTTCGTCAAAACCACTGTAGCGAGTCAGGAGTTGGAATTGCGAGTATTGAAAACGATCAGGATAGAGTATCCGTTCATCCCCTCTATCTCCGCTGGGCTCCGCCCACTTTTCCAGCATTTTTCAAATATTGCCAGTGGGTGGAGTCAGGCTCTGACCAGGGGTTTAGTTACCCTTTAATGTTGACTTGGTGATTCAAGCATGTCTTTGTCAGCAAATGTCGCGGACTCTGGTTGACAGGCTGCGTCTGCTTTCATTATTCCCTTCTCATCCTCATGAAAGCGACTCTTTAGCTCGGTCTGCTGGCGGTCCAGTATCTCATTCCATAAGCGTCGTAGGTCATCATCGCTGTCACCATCGTAGTCACTGAGCCTGGCAGGCAACTTTTTTTGTCTGGAGATGGTTACCTCATTTGTAATTTCACGTTTTGTCATTAGTTTTGTCATTAACTCATTGGTGAGTTTCAGAACTTTCGCAAAGTCACACTGTGAATTATCTCTGCAGAGAGAAAATGCATCTTTTAAGCTATCAACAAGGTGGATACAGTCCAAAACACGCAGCGCCGGGCTGAAGTCACTGCACTCAAAAAGTTTCCCAAATGTGACTAACAAAAAAAGGAACCACTTCGTTTGGATCTGTTGTAGAAGACCCTGTGTCTCGATTATTGTCTGGCTACTTCCACTACTTTAATTCTAAAATACAATCCAATAAAATAAGCCTTGCTTACAGACCCTGATTTTTTCAGCTCCATCGAGTGTCAATGGATCGCTCAAACTCAAGACACTGGCGACTTGGATGAAGTTGTTTCTGTATTTCCATAAACCTGGCTAATATCATTTCAGTCATGCTTCCTTTCATGAATGTATGTAAAGAATTCAGTGTATCAAAAAATGTGCTGACGTGACTGGAAACTCTAGATGCTGCTGCCAGAACCAGATATAGGCGATGGGAATTACAGTGCACGTAAACTACATGGGGAAAGGTCTGCTTTAAAAGAACATGCACTCCTCCTTCTATTTTCAGACATAATGGAGGCCCCATCGAAGCTGAAGCCTTCACAAAGACAAGGGTCCAGCTGTAGGGGTTCAATCACTTCCAGAACCTTTTTTGAGATGCCAGCTGCAGTCATGTCTACAGTGGCCACAAAACCAATGGCTCTTTTCTTTAGCATTCCCCGGCGAACATACCGGATACACACTGCAATTAATTCTTGTTTTGACTCGTCTTTGTACACATCAGGAATAGACATAGACAACTAGACATCCATTTTGATGAGCAGCTCATGAGATACACGCATGTATGTAAGAATTGTCATATATTAATTGCTTTTTTATTGCCGAAGTTTGAACAGCTTGTAATAAAACTTAAAAAACGAGACCTTCGCCGACTTCCTAGTTTGTCTCTGAAAGCCTGTAGACTGATTTTTATGTGAAGGACTCGTCGTTTTTGCTGGGAAATCATTAGAATGTGATGTTTACGTGCGCTCCCGAGAGCCACTCTTCTGTTCAATGACACACGAAATGAATGCTTATACATGCCGGAAGAGCCATTCCGTACTGTAATATCAATGTGTCATGCAAAGAAAATGGATTCACTCAAACTCTAGTCTCACAGAGCCAGATCTATTTAGTGTCTAGTCTCACTTTATAATCAAATTATCATAACAGTGTAATTTTAATTACCTCATCTGTCGACATAATGGCAGTGAATTGGAGAGCTGGTGCGAATCCACATGCTTTCTTAACTGCTGCTTTCTCACCGCTGTCATTTCTGGTGTGTGTTTGTTTTGTTATTGAGAGGAAAGCATGCGGCACATATTTACATATTCATCTAAACATCGCTCTCAGCAGTGCAGACGGCGTTTGGATGCTGGCTAACAGTGTATTACTGCAAAGATATTTCCAACTTTTACCCCTAAGCAAAGAATGAAAATAATCTTTGCTGCAATTAATGTATTTCAGGGCCTTGAATGAAGTTTATTGTAGTGTACATTACGTGTGCACTAGTGTGAGCACAAAGCTGCTGGCTGCAGTTCACTTAACGGCCACCGGTGTCGCTAAAAACAAGGGTTTCTGAATTTTACAGTGTGCAATATAACATGTGTTTCGCGTGTAAAAAAACACAGTGTTTTTCACACAATTTACTTATCTGTATACCGCTGTTTTCACTGTCCAAATAACGGCCCGATGACTTCCTTGTTCTATGAAGTCCCTCCTTCAGAAAAACGTAGCGATTTCTGATTGGGCCAGCGGTTCCTGTGTTGTGATTCGACAGCAGCGTATCGCACGTTGCCCGGAAAGGTCACGCCTCTTACCATAAATTGGAGAAGCATGCGCAGCTGAAGTGCTTCTTCTCCGTGGGAGCGCAACAAGACCACGCCCCCTTTTTTGTGTATTCCTGTGGGCGGAGATTAGTCAAAAAACTGTTCTAGTTACGTCATTAAAAAAGGAAGTAGAGGGATGTAGTCCAAACCGGCCGTTCGCTGAATGCTTTGAAAGGGGACTTCTGTTAAATGAAATATCTCGCTAGGCATTGAACTTTGAGCTTTATATTTTTACAGGTATTATTTATGCTCTAACAGCAACATTACACACTAATTAAAGTTTGAAAAATGGAATCGCGAAGAACGGGACCTTTAACTCTTTCCCTGCCATTAACGGAAATTTCCGGCTTTCTGTGTTTTCACTGTTATACGGTAGGGGGCGCTATTAGACATCTTCTGAAAGAGTACTAAATCTCCTGATCAAAACACAGGTGAAGAAGATGCAGAAAAAAGGGATTATATGATGTAATCCTATACACATATAAAACAATGCGATCATCAACATTAAACAGCATATAAATCAAAACTGAATGAAATGTCGACCCAGGACGAGCTATAGGACTGTGAAACGTAAGGAGTGTTGATGGACTTGATCTACTCCATCTGTGTTTTGATCATCATTCTGTATCCCATCCAGACGTAGACTTTGACAAAAATGTGATTTTCATAGCTTTTTGCTCAAAATGTTGCTTTTTATATGAAACTTACCCACATTCAAGTGTTGAAAAAAATACAAATGGATGAAGCTAGAATAACAGTAAACGTTTTTTTTATTTTTTTATTTTTTATATATATATATAGCAGAGGCCCTGTTCTTTTGATGTATTGCATGTTCAGATATTCAAACCAAAAAAATATTCTTGGGGCCATGGGGATTTTTTGTAAAAATTATCAATGCTGCTGGCAACTTAAAAAAAAAAATGCTGGTGGGGAAAGAGTTAAATGGAGTAAGGCTAATTGAAAGGCTATGCTTATATGAAAGGCAAACTTAGCCTTAAGTGTGCAAGAATTTCAAAGTATATCTGACCATGATTGAGCGCGGATGGACACGTTTGGCGCACACATTTAGTGGACCTTTCTTATCGTGCTCAAATCAATCGCACATGCGCAGATGTCCACACGCAAGTCTGCATTCGTGTGCGGAGATCAACAGACTGCGCTAATGACAAAAAATACCTCACCGGGATACAGTACTTTTTCCCCCAGCATTTTGCACTCAAGCACTGCATTTTTAAGATGCCGTGTCAAGGTAAAATACTTTTCAAATCAGCGGCATCTCGCGTTTTTAAAGGCAAAGTGAACCTCTGAATAGTCTGGCTATGCAGCATTGTTAAAACAAAACAGCATCCATGTTTCACAAAATGACTAAAACAGCAAAGGATAAGCTTTATGGCATTTTATTAATTGGATTTAGCGTTTTCCTCCCTACTACTGTTTTGCAGTCAGAACAGACATGTGACTTATTTTATGATACACCCGTTGAGAATCATTGCCTTATACGACACAACATACTGAAAGATGCAACAAAATATGACATAAATGTCAGACTGCTCACTAGACACTTTTAGTAAGCAGCTGTTACCTTAAATATCTTCATTACGTTACCAAACCATCTCGAAATCTGCCAAGCCTCTAACCTTTTTTCTGTCAATCATGAATGCTAATGTGACAGACAGAGAGCATGCTGGGTTTGCACAGTGTAGCAAAAACACAATGCCACAGGAGACTATACCTCACAACCTCACCAGACACAACACTGGTCCAGCTGATAACAGCTCATCCCTGTGCTGTCAATCAACAGCAGAATCTATTTAGATATCACCACTTGCACGGTAGCCGGGGAAAAAGAAATAACTAGAATCTCACCTCACTTAGTATGAAGGCTTTTTATCACTGTATTGAACTACAGCTGTAAGCTACTGCACCATAAATATTACATTCTCATTATTTCTTTGATGGAGAAGGATATTAAAACAGTTATTGATGAAACCAGGGACTGTGCAAATAACAGAGTCTATACTTTCTCGTAACAGTTTGGCAACAGCGCTTTCGGGGCAATTTAGGTCAACTGAGTATTTTCGTAGCTGAATAAAGTGGATCATGAGTGCAGCATCAAGGCAAATAGCGTAAAATTGAACAGTTATTTTGAATGTTTAGTTCGGTTTGCTGTTGGTATCAAATCACGGAACTGAAGCTAGAAAATGGCCCACTTGCAATAGGTTTCCTTTAGACCAGGCCAGGGTTAATATTGTAGCTTATATTATAGACAAAGACATCATTAACAAACTAAATTATTATAATTCCAGTGGTTGAAAAATAAACTGAAATAAAATAATCATTTGTTAACATGAATTAACTACAGCATATTAGTTCACATAAACTAATAATGAGAAAATACTTTTATAGCATTTATTAATCTTAGTTGATATTAATTTGATCATTTACTAATACACAGTTAAAAGTTGTATCTGTTAATATTATTTAATGGACCTGAGCTAATATGAACAAACAATAAACAAAGGTATGTGTATTAACTTAACTTAATAAATGTATTGGTTAGTGTTAATGTTAGTTAATTCATTAAATGTTAACTAATGGAAGGTTATTGTAAAAGTGTTGCCTGACTGAAGACGTCACTGTAGCTTTACCCATTAATATACACGATACTGCCTTCAATTCCAGCAGAGCGCTACAACAACCATAATGAAATGAGCCGTCACACACTGTAAAAAACAATTTGTTGAGTCAACTTAAAAAACTTTGTTACCCCGCTGCCTTAAATTTTTTTGTCAACTTGACAATATGGTGTATGTGCAATTGTATCAACATGCGTTTTCTAGTTGAAACAACAGTTATACTAGTTAATTCAACTTTTAGCTTAGTTGAGGACAATTAAACTTAAATGTTCTTGTTGTCTGGACAATTTCTACAAATTTAGTTGTGTCTACAAAAAAAAAAAAGTTGAAATGGCAATTATTTTTTACAGTGCAATAGATAATGCTTTACACTAAACTCTGTTAGAGAATTACATGTGAGAATGTACATGATAATACCTTACTCACCTGTGGAGTAAAAAAAAAAAAAATCTCTGTGTCGCTTTTACAACATTTCAAATCCCTCAGTTCTCGTCATCTCCGAAAAGCCAAGCTGATGTTGATTCTTGTTTTATTACGAGCTCTGTCTCGTTCTTTTTTCTCCAGAAGACTCTCCTCTGTTCAGCGTTTGTTTTAAACGGGTGATTCTCTGGGGGTTGAAAATGTAACTGCTCCATGTCAACCTTCAAAGCATTATTTATTCATAATGCATTGTGTGAGCTGTGACCACTATGACCGGATCATTGAGTCAATTAGTTGGATTAGGAACCACTGTCTGATTTGTGAACAAATCATTAAGGGCTGCATTTCCCGTACAAATGTAACTCGTTGCTAAACCACTGTAGAATGATTCATCATTGTAGAAACTATAGCTAATAACTGTTTCCCGAAACCGTAGTAACATGGTCACACCTCTGTTGTTTGAATCACGTCAGTTCAACAATACAGGACTGTCGTTAATGACGTCACGTGAAGATGGTGGAGTAATAATTTCTGCTTGGCTAATTAACTGATTGGAGGATGCAATTAATGTCATATTATTATAGTTCATTTACACAAACAACAGAAAGCCATTTAATTTTTTTATCACATTTACATAATTGGTGTACACTTCAGTTCATTCAGTCAGCAGCTTTCTCCACAATGTAATCTCTCCAAGATACTGCTGTTCTGAACATCTCCTAATTCACTATTTCTGTTCCCCATTATTTTGCTTTATTTGATGTTTTATACATTGCATGTTCCCTCTTACATCATACGTGTTTACGTATTTATACACATGCACCCCAGACAGCAACATAGTGTCGTTCCAGATCCGGGCCACGTCTGGTACATGTGGATAACACGCATACCAGATCTGGGCCGACACTATGTTGCTGTCTGGGACTGATTGTTGAGACCTAAGTAGAGGAATATTCAATTAAAGTTCCAAGAGGTCTGTTCTCTATATTTCCTTCCCAGCAGAGGTCCGGACAATGCTTGTCTGGAACAGTTATACATTTCCTATTGGGCATCTGTAGTACTTTGTAAAAGAAAAAATCTTAAACAATCAAAATAGCCATCAAATATGAGAATCTTGGGCCCCGGGAGCCAAAGCAGAGATAGACCAACGCTACTTTTGCGTCATCGAAGAGTAACGCCCCTTTTTGGGGGAAAACAAACGGATTCCCCTGAGAACAGAACTCTCTCTAGATCTGCTAAGTTTCTTGATAGCAAAAATGGAACAAACATACACACTCTCTTTGCCGGCCGAGGACCGTGAGCGGTATTTAAAGAAGCTACTGGATACGGGGTTACAGAGGTGTCCCTTGAAATGGTCGAAAACTGGATTAATGAGCCCACGCAGTGGCTAAAGCACTTATGCTAAAGCACTTTCTAGACACAAGCAGAAACCAGCCAAGTCCACTTTAGTCCTAGCCTGCCACTATTTCAACAGTAAAAAACAGCCAAGGTAGCGTGCCTAGTGAGAGCTAATCACGTAATGTTAGCTGCTAGCAGCTCCGTCTTTCTAACTAGTGTAGCTAGTCGACAACAAAACTATGTCAATAGCTTAAATCAAGTTAAATATGATCCAAGTGACATGGCCTCATCGTCTAGTTTGTCATACTGTGTGAGTGTGTTGATGACAAAAAAAAGGCTACTTACTTGGTGATTCCACGAGATAGTGGTAGATGTCTGAATAGTCCATATTTGGCCACTGCGCGGGGTCATTAATCCAGTTTTCGACCATTTCAAAGGGACACCTCTGTAACCCCGTACTGCAGTAGCTTCTTTAAGTTTGTGCCATTTTTGCTATCAAGAAACTTTGCAGATCTAGAGAGAGTTCTGTTCTCAGGGGAATCCGTTTGTTTTCCCCCGAAAGGGGGCATTACCCTTCGATGACGCAAAAGTAGCGTTGGTCTATGTCTAAGATTTGTTACCAATACCAAAAAAGTAATTATTTCTCCCAACTGGATATAAATATAAAAAGGTTAGATCAGATGTTTTATCAGGCTGTTTTAAAAGGTAATTGCGACTTTATCTCACAATTCTGGCTATTTTTCTCACAATTGCGAGGTTACATCTCATATAAAGTCGCAATTGCGAGTTATAAAGTCAGGACTGTGTGATATAAAGTCCCAATTCGCCTTTGGCTAAGCCCCGCCCCCCTAAGTTACTGTTGCTACGTCCGACAAACAAACTTCATCTGGGCTCTGGTATCAACATGGCTTATGCTGTGACAGCTCTTCCTGCTAAAATTTTATCAAACTTTTATAAAGCAGCAAATAAAGTGTCCGATAGAAGTAGGCAAAAGGGGCTGCAATATACGTTCGAAGGCTATATTCACGCTATATTCACGGCATACAGGTGAAACGCAAGGAACAACAAGGCATCCAAATAGAGGTCACAGTCAAAAAATGAACCACCGCATATCCTACTAACCGAGACGGAGGCTGGGACTAACAATATCAAGGAGCAACACTGTTCATGCAAAGCTGGGTAGGTCTCTATTCACTTCTATAATCGTTATTACAAAGCAAACGGACTACGCGAGTATAACGTTGTATTATTAGCAGCGTGTGCTAGCTAGACGACACTTGTCAGGATTTGACTTCGGTTTTGGGAAGGGGAAAAAACGGACACCCCCCTCCAACCTCTCTGGGAAACGCGTATCTGTGTTACAAATGCCCCAGGCACAACGTTTAACCATATTTTTGATAAAACTACGACGGTAATAGCCTGCCGAGAACAAAAATATGAGACGCCTGTGTTAAAGTCAATGGAGCGCTGTGAAAAAGCGTCGGACCTCTGTGGGAGCTCGTTCTTGGCTGCGCTGTGATTGGTCAATCTACATTCTAGGGTGTGGCTTAGCCAAAGGCGAATTACGTGTCAGAATTGTGAGATATAAACTTACAATTCTGAGGAAACTTATTTTTTTTCCCCTTAGAATTGGACTTTATAACTCACAATTGCGAGTTTATATCTCACAATTCTGAGAAAATATCTCAGAATTGCGAGATATAAAGTCAGAATTGTGAGAAAAAAGTTGCAAGTTTATTTCTAGCAATTGTGGGTTTATATCTCGCAATTCTGACTTTAT
Source organism: Rhinichthys klamathensis goyatoka (assembly GCF_029890125.1). Classification (NCBI taxonomy): domain Eukaryota; kingdom Metazoa; phylum Chordata; class Actinopteri; order Cypriniformes; family Leuciscidae; genus Rhinichthys; species Rhinichthys klamathensis. The sequence goes on along the minus strand of NW_026606587.1, from coordinate 11,546,852 downwards.
GGGCCCTATTTTAACAATCTGAAACGCAAGTGTCAAAGCGCAAAGCGCAAGTAACTTTTTGGGCGGATCCCGGCGCTGTTGCTATTTTCCCGGCGGGATAAATGCCTCTTGCGCCTGGCGCAAATCTAAAAGGGGTTGGTCTGAAGTAGCTTCATTATTCATAGGTGTGGTTTGGGCGTAACGGGAAACAAACCAATAAGAGCGTCATATCACATTCCCTTTAAGAGCATGATGAACGAGGTGCGCTTGTTCCATGGCGCAAAACTATTATAACGGCGCATTTACCAGGCGCGCTTCAGAATCGGTTCACAGCCAAGGAGATCGATGTTCTCGTCAGGGCCGTAAAAGAAAGAGAAGTGACATTGGGGACGGGACAAACCCACCCAAATGAGCTTCGGTTAAACATGCATATAATAATCGGGGTAAATGTGTAAGCTTTATGCCTATTTTTCAAATTGTCATGGACACAACAATGATTTCCCTCGTGTTTTAATATTTTTCCTTATAATAATATATAATTTGCAAAAAGTAAAATGCATCTGTGTAGATGAGAGAATCATTTACAGTGTATGCGCGTTGTTCACACTCTGTATTATGGCCAAGCATGCGTGCTTAAAATAGCATCTGAATGTACGCGCAACGCGCCACTGACTTTAGACTAGTTTTTTTCTGGTCAGTGGCGCAATTGTTTTCTGGAACTGCAAAATAGCACCAGGGAATGTTTGCGCCGAAACACGCCTCCTTTTTGCGCTGAACCGCCCCGGGAGCGCAAGTTCATTCCCTAGTTTACCGACGTGTGTCTGTGGAGGGAAAAGCCCGCTTTGCGCGGGTGCAAAATAGGAATGATACATGCGTCAGTGTACAAAGTCATTTGCGCCGGGTGCAAGATAGGGCCCTATATCTCACAATTCGACTTTATATTCCGAATTGCAAGATGTAAACTCGCAATTGTGAGATAAAAAGTCGCAATTATCTGTTAAAATGTTTTATTCAGTGGCGGAAACAAGCTTTCATACTATGATTCTACCAGAAAGACTCAGATGGCAGGTGAAATTTTACATGGCATTTATTCCATGAAGGATTAACAGATGGTAGCGTGCTACAATGATTCATGTCTAGTTGTATAGAAAGGTTATTTGGCGTAGGCCCCGTCCTAGTCCCAATCCAGGGGAAGCAGATTCGGCTGATCCTGTCTGAAGATGAAGGCAACCAAGCTGGTGGTGGTGGGGAGGATGAAGGCAACCAAGCTGGTGGTGGTGGGGAGGATGAAGGCAACCAAGCTGGTGGTGGTGGGGAGGATGGAGGGGAACCTCAGCGTCAACTGCAAATGTAAAAGAGAAAGTTCAGTACTTGTATTATACTCCAAGTGTCAAGCAGTGATTGACCAGACCTAATAGTTATGAATAAATGACGTGGCATATGATTCTTCCAGGTAGAACCTATACGCTAAAGCTATCATTTCTAACCACAGGTGGAGAGCTGTAGTTCCAACCACACAAGTTTGCAAAGCTGTTTGTGAATGTTTATTGGAACTAAGAACCGCTAAACTATGATGATAACAAAGGAGCTTGTGCTTTTGGGAAATGCACTCCAGACTGGGATTATGATCTGGATTAACCAAAAATTCAACTTAAATTAACTTTGCTGAAAGTAAGATTAACTCAACTGAAATTTTAATTAAACTGGTCTTAAGATGCACATATAATTAAAACAGCATTCAAAGACAAATTTGGAAAAGCAAAACTATAAAAACCTTGCTTTAGACAGCCTTCTACATTGTCATTTCTCAAATTTTCTCTGTCTTTCATTTTCTCAAGTCAGGAGGGAGAGAGAAATAAACCAAACAGACATGAGCAGGTCTGGCCCATTTCTCAGCTGCTACTACAGTCCCAATGTCTTTCACGCATGGGGACCGGCAATGACAGCACAGCAACAGCAGAAGAAGCAACCATAATTAATGTGCTCGTGATATGCTATATCTGCCAGTGTTTCAATTCTCAGAGCATGCATGCTTACAGTAAATGGATGAAGTCTCAGGCGGCATTCAGTGGGAGATTATTAGGGACTGTTTTCCACCTGATTCAGGGAAGTAGAATCAAGCTATTAACCCTTTAACCAGACACACTTACAGCAGAACATAGCAAGGGAGTTTTAAAACCAACATGAAATCAAAATAGATTCATTAACTAGGGGTGTGCAAAGCCAATATTTGTATCTGTAGCAATGGCAAAAATGTTTCATATCCTGTTAACCAAATGTGGCCTATACCAGATTTTTTTTTGTAAGATTTATTTTTGGTGTTTTTTGTCTTTATTGTGATAGTACAGGAATGGGCAACATCGGACCTGAAGTGCCGCTATCCTGCAGGGTTTAGCTCCAACCCTAATCAAACACACATAAACAATGTAATCAGGATTACCAAGGATTACTTCAGGATAGCTAAGGCTGCAGGCAGGTGAGGTTTTTTTTATCAGGGTTGGAGGCACTCCGAAGTTGGATTGTAGAAATGAAAGATTTAGCATAAGTTTTGACTCAAAAGACTCAATTTTTACGTCACTTATTAACTTCTCATCAATCCAATCATGTCCTAATACTTGTGGTATAAAAGAGGTACTTACACATGTCTGAGATCGCAGATGCTGATGCTTCCATTCACCTCCATCCTCCCCAACACCACCATGATGGTTCTTCCCCTCCATCCTCCCCCACCACCACCACCATGATGGTTCTTCCCCTCCATCCTCCCCCACCACCACCACCATGATGGTTCTTCCCATCCATCCTCCCCAACACCACCATGATGGTTCTTCCCCTCCACCACCATGATGGTTCTTCCCCTCCATCCTCCCCCACCACCACCATGATGGTTCTTCCCCTCCATCCTCCCCCACCACCACCATGATGGTTCTTCCCCTCCATCCTCCCCACCACCACCATGATGGTTCTTCCCCTCCACCACCATGATGGTTCTTCCCCTCCATCCTCCCCACCACCACCATGATGGTTCTTCCCCTCCATCCTCCCCACCACCACCATGATGGTTCTTCCCCTCCATCTTTCCCCTCCACCACCACGATGGTTCTTCCCCTCCATCCTCCCCACCACCACCATGATGGTTCTTCCCCTCCATCCTCCTCACCACCACCACCATGATGGTTCTTCCCCTCCATCCTCCCCTCCACCACCATGATGGTTCTTTCCCCTCCACCACCATGATGGTTCTTCCCCTCCATCCTCCCCACCACCACCATGATGGTTCTTCCCCTCCACCCTCCCCACCACCACCATGATGGTTCTTCCCCTCCATCCTCCCCACCACCACCATGATGGTTCTTCCCCTCCATCCTCCCCACCACCACCATGATGGTTCTTCCCCTCCATCCTCCCCACCACCACCATGATGGTTCTTTCCCCTCCAACCTCCCCCACCACCACCAGGATGGTCCCTTCCCACACCTCTTTTGGGGGTCAGCTGCGCCCCTGCCTTCGTCTTCAGGCAGGAAATGCAGAGTCCGGACCCTCGGATTGGGAGCTACTGTATGGACAGGGCCTACGCCAAAGAACTTTATATCATAAAACTGCTTGCTGGGCTGTTAATAAATGGTTAATTGTTACAGTATTATTCTCCCCGAGTCTTTCTGGTAGAACTAACAGGAAGCAAAGTGGGAGAGAGAGGGGGACGGGATTGGAAAAGGTCACCAAGCCAGTACTTAAAGGGTTAGTTCACCCAAAAATTTTAATTCTGTCAGTAATTTCTCACCCTCATGTTGTTTCAACCACGTAAGACTTTCGTTCATCTTCGGAACACAAATTAAGATATTGTTGATTAAATCTGAGAGCTGTCTTACACCTCCATAGGCTTCTAAGGGATCGAAACTTGCCGGCCCAGAAAAGTTATTAAAGACATCGTTAAAATTGTCCACGTGACTACAGTGGCTCAATATTAAGTGTATCAAACGACGAGAATATTTTTGTGCGCAAAAACAAACAAAAATAACAACTTTATTCAGCTATTCCTTTCCTTCTCTGTGGCCCTCGAGTGAGTTCACGCAGTGTAACAGCGCAGCGCTTCTGTGTTGTACGTCACATGCATCACACCAGCGTCGGCCAATAGTGAACCTACGTGTGAATATCAATATGAAACTACAGATTGTAAGCTTTCAAATGATATATAATTTGTCAATATTAGTTTAGGTTTAGTAGGCCTATAGGATATTACTGTTTTAAATATGTAATATTTAAAACAGTAATATCTGTTTACTGATATTACTGTTTATAGTATAAACTGATATACTGATATAAACAGTATATCATTTTATATAAGTATATTTGATATAAACTATACTGATATAGTGTAGTTATAAAACGGTTACGGTAAATGGTTGCTCAAAGTTGTAGTGAATTGTGGAATGGAGGACAGAGAGTGGGTGGCTAGTCCACTTTTATGCTCTGTCCCGATACTCCTCATGAACTGTTTGGAAATGCATTAACATAGTCCCCCACTATGTCCACACTATCACCTCCAGGTGATAGACTGGAGAGGTGACAAATGAAGGAGTGAGACGCAAAACAGAATGGCCATTCTCCTTTCCACACATCGATGTAGGACCTCGACCACAGTGGGGGATATATCGCTTAAATGCCTCAAACTTAACCTTCGCCGCCCTAAACTTTTGGACCACCATCTCAACAGCTTTTTTTAAGCCACTGGTACATTTATAACTGACAAAAGTACCTATTCATTTCTTAAGGTGTAAAACGTTATTGAAATAGTGCATTTTTAAGGGATGGCAATAGAACTTGTTTGACCTCACTTGCTGTAATTGCTCTTATGTTATTGCACCATGCAGATTACTTTGAAAGATAAAAGCACTAATTATAACAAATTAGAACTGACATGTTGATATTTCAGAATATTTTATGCAGAATGAGTGTCTGCTCAGCATCGAAATAAATCCCAAGTGAAGCATCCTGGCTCTCAGCTGTCAAAATGGACATTAACCAGGATTGCGCAAAGCTGCCATGGTCAGCACCAGGGATGTGTATTGTGGTGTAAATGATAAATTGGTTGATTTGACACCGTAAGAGATATTACTCCCCTCTGATCTGGGGACAACTAATGTTTATTTAAGCGGTAAAGCAAATGTGCAAAGCATGCATAATGGTGCTGTGCTGTAAATAATGGGCCTCATTACCCAGGTGTCAGAATGCAACATCTTACATTGTCTCATAAGCTGTTTAGTATCATGGCTGATACAACAAATGGTTTGCAGGTCACATGGTACAACTGAATTAATCATGACTACTCGTTCTCTAGGATTTTCTCAACAACCTTAAGCTATACATCTCAGAAAGTGGTGCAACCACATTTTACACGGAAAGAAAGATTCACAAATCATTTTGTGACAGATCTGGAATAGGAAGTGGGATTTTCAAAGCAGGACAGGGTTTGTGGCACTTACATAAAGCTCTGAGATTTGCAGTTTTTGCAATTTTTGTGTTGCAAAGAGTCACAGTGCTCTGTATTGTATCAGCATGTAGTTTGACAATGTGAGAATAGGAACAGTGACCATCATTAGCTTGTGAGGAAGATTTTACTTTGTGAAACCACCTATACAGCCTATACTTATGTTGGAAAAAGCCTTGATATCATGTGGCCGTTTTTAATTGAGGAAAATAGCTACTAAACATATTTGCATATGTTCAGACAGCAGCAAAATAATACAATTGTCAGTCCAGTTTGTAGTGTTTTTTGTGCATACACATGGTTTGGTTATGAAAGAGATCAACAACTGCATAACTAAGTTAACTGACAAAACTGGCAAAACAGTCCTTATAAAGAGGGCCCCTGCAGACCGCCAAGGCAGGGTTAGTTGAGGTTGTAAAATGTGGTGCGACTTCCCAAAACCTAATGATATTTATGAAAGGCAAAATCCATGGCTAGCTGTGCATTAAACCATTTTATGCATGACTTGGAGGCAGAGGACGACCCAACGCAAAGCACAATATTTGACCGGAAGTGCTAAATAAATTGACGGTTATTTTTGTCAGTTACGGCGTGTTAGATTCAGCGTTCTGCCTGCTTTGAATCAGACACAGAGATACTTCAAAATAGCGATTACAGCACATTAGTATAGAACAGTGATTAAATTGAAAATCTGGCCTAGATTATTTACAGGAGCAATAGTGTAGTAATAGGGCGCAACAGTTTTGACGTAAATCGACCCAAGATTTTTGAATTTGCCTTTTGTCGAACCTAGCAGATCGGAAAGGCATTTATTTTCAATACAAATTAAGAAAATATTCGAAAAGTGGAAATAAAGTGTCTATCGTGTGTTTATCGGTTAGGGTATATTTTATAACTTTTTTTTTTAATAATGATGACATCTTCAAGGTTCATTGACTGTGAATGTAGCTTTAGATTCTCTGTATCTCTGCTCCTCCTATTTGTTATCTGTCTTTCTCTTTCTCTCTTTCCGAAAATGTATTCTCAGCCTAATGAATTTGTCCTCTGCTGAGGCAGATGTTGAGCTCTCAACCTACTGTGAGGACAGATGTTGGTTCCCAACCTCTTGAGATGCCACCAACCAAATATCCTGCTCAAAATAACCATCTTCTCCTGTGGAGAAGCACAAAATGCTGTCATGACTGAACTGAAAAACAAAAGACAAAAATCTATTTAAACTCATACATTAATTAATGTAAAAGCACAATTGCAATCATATCACTGATAAATATGTTTACCATGTCATCATAGTTATTGGATTTATTGTTTATTGAAGTTTTTTTGTCCATACATGGAAAATTGTGAGAATTTTGAATCAGCAGAAGATTATTTGCCGATTCAGAGATTCAGTGTGAATCACAGATGAATATTACATTTAGTTCAATATTTGAGGCATCATAGACCAAGGGAATGAGGTTCTTCTTTTTACAAAAATTCCTTTTACAGTACAGTACTTACGTGTACTTACAGTGTACTTACCTAGAAAGTACTGGCTAATATAAGGTAAGTACATGGGCTAGGGGTAGGTTCAGGGTTAGTACCTAGTTATTACCCAGTAATTATAATTAGTATAATAAGTACATAGTAAGTACATGGGTAACAGCACTGTAAAAGGAAGCGTTACCGGGAATGAAGGCCTTTCTTCAGTAACACTTTATTTCAGTGTCTTTGTTACACGTTACATGTAGTTACTGTAGTAATAACTATAAATTATGCATAATTACATGCAAGTAACCCTAAACCAAACCCCAATCCTCTATAGTAAGGACATGTAGTTAATTATTATTACACATTACTAAAATGCATAATTACACTGTAACATGGACAACTTAAAATAAAGTGTAGCCCTTTCTTTCAATCTCTTTGCATAATTTTAAACAGATTCCTTTGCCTGTTTTCTAGCACTGCCACCATCTACCAAGCATTAACAATACAAATAATAGATAAAAATTACTTTTTTTGATGCGTATAATATTGTGGAACAAAAACAAAAGTGAGTAGTAAATGACAGAATTTTCATGTTGGGGTGAACTAACTTTTTGTTAAAAATAAGCTGTACAAATCTTTTAAGATGACAAACGAATACTTCAAAATGAAGCACCCATCTCATAAGAGCCCATTGAGCTTACACTAGAGCGCACACCTGAGCCCAGCCTACGGTGTTTGTGCATTGAAAGGTGACTTTTAAATGTCTCCTATCTCAGAATGCTAATTACTACCTCAACAGCTTATCAGTTTTCCAGGAGGGTTTATTTAGCGCCTAAATCAAGCATCGATCCAACACAGACCATCTGATCCCAGGAGGAAAATCTTCAGATTCTCTGTGGGGCAGAGATATAGAGATGGAGCATCCGTACCTGTCGGCCTCCCCTCCTTTTTATCTCACTCTCTCTCTGCCCCTGGGCTCTACGCTGTGGTGAAAGTCAATGACTTCCTGGCCTTGCGCTTGCACACATGGCTCTGGGGGCAATCTGTGTTGAAAATGAAATGGTACAAGCTCAGTTTCACGCTGCCCCAGGCTGTATTGTACATTAGGCAGGACTTACATTGGACTCCTGTCTCTCTCCCTGTCAGTAATTAGGCAGGCTCAGACGAGTTGAATGATTTAATTTTCAGTGACGCTGCCAACTGTGTGTCAGTTGCTGATAGCATGTTATCTCTGGCTCTTTGTCCCTGTTGTCTCGCTCACTAGTTCACTCTGTCTTTTTTTTGTGTGTGTGTGTGTGTAAGGCAAAGTGGGATATCAGCATAAATTCTTATCATATCACAGTCTAAATTCAGTTTGTGTTGTCACTTACTGTACGATTCCTGTTCCATGTTCCTCTGTCTTGGCTTCTTATCTTATGTAGTTTTTTGTTCTCATGGTTCCTGTGTTTTACTTCCTGTGTTTATCCGTGTTTTCTTAGTTCCTGGTTTGTTTCCATAGTAATTCTCATTTATCTCCGTAGCTACTAATCACATTCACCTGTTTCTTGTTCCAGCCCTTGTTACCTTGTGTTTCCCATGTTCTTTGTCTGGTGTTGTCCTTTATGAATGCCATGTGTGCGTTTGTTTCAGTTCTGTTTCTGCCCATGTCTGTAATATTGCCTGGATTACTGTTGTTGTGTTTGCTTAAAGGGATAGTTCACTTTGAAATTAATTTTTGGTATGTTTTAGCTTACCTCAAGTGCATCAAAGATGTATGTGTCTTTGTTTCCGCAGTAGTTTCAATTTTGATATTTTTAGGGTCAAACCGTTCTTGTCTGTCAGTCATATAATGCAGGTCTATGGTCACCACCTCAAAGAGCATGCACAGAGAAGTCCAAATTAAACATGATTTAATGACTCGTAAATGTAAGTACACATTGATGGCCTAAGACACGAAACGAGCGGTTTGTGTGAGAAAACGAACAGTATTTATATCGTTTTTACCTCTTGTAAACACAGCCACGTCCAAGTGATCTGAGGGCGCCGGCGCTTCGGTCTTTTCCGGAAAGCGCTGGAAGTGATCTCTCGCGCGAGTACATCAATCATTGTTTACACAGAACAGAGATTGTAGGTAAGACGGCTAATTAAAATGGTACTAATTTGCGCTCATCCGGGATGTTTAAACCGTCGTAAAAAAAAAAAAAAAAAAAATTATGAGTGACATACACGCCCGAGATATCACTTCCGGCGCTTTCCAGAAAAGACCGAAGCGCCGGCGCCCTCAGATCACTTGGACGTGGCTGTGTTTACAAGAGGTAAAAACGATATAAATACTGTTCGTTTTCTCACACAAACCGCTCGTTTCGTGTCTTAGGCCATCAATGTGTACTTACATTTACGAGTCATTAAATCATGTTTAATTTGGACTTCTCTGTGCATGCTCTTTGAGGTGGTGACCATAGACCTGCATTATATGACTGACAGACAAGAACGGTTTGACCTAAAAATAAAAAAGGAGCGGATTCATTGAAGAACATACAGTTCTTGAAACTTTGTGGTTAATTAATTTTATATATCAATACTACAGTTTCAGTTAATACATTTTTTGAACAAGCTTTGTCATAATTACAGAAGAAATACCAAAAATATAATATAATATAATATGGTGGAGGAGGATTATTATCGAATTTACTGCAGTAGATAATACATTTCAGTAAGGCATCTGTACTTATATCTTTTCTCAAAACTAACTTCACTATTTGCAATAACTGTTTCAAGGTGATTCTTAGGAGATGAATTTCATATTTTTACAGGAATTCGTTTTTTTTCACAGTATAATGACAACTGAGGGAGGAAGGTTTAAATATGCGAATTGTGATGAAAATAAACTCACAATGTAAAACAACTTTGAAAGATTCATTCCTGCACATACACCCACAGAGATTTCAAGGCTAAGGCTCCCCTACTATGAAATCTCCTCACAATTCGATGAGAAGAATATATTATCGCACACACACACACATCTGAGTTCAGCATCAAATACCAGAGGCCAAACCATCTGCCAGCCTGATAGCTGGCCTGTGAGACTCGGTTCACTGTTTCCTCATTTCCTTTCACCACTCACTACCCAGAGGCCAAAACCTTCCACTGCTACACTTACAGAATGATAGATTTCACGGCTTTGTCCTTGTCTTAGCAGTGGCCATCTGAAAATAACCTGCCACTCTCTTATCGATGCTCCGTAAATCAAGTGCTCTTTATCGCAGTATTCACCTGTCCAGGCGCAAGCGGGAGCACACACAAGGCCCAAAGGCGTTAATGTTAGTGTTTTGTGTCTTTGTTGTAGTGCCTGCCATGGATTCGGAAGATGAACCCTTGTTGCTCCAAGGTACCTGGAACCTAAGCGAGTTTGAAGAGCAAGAGGAAGATGAGGAGGAGGAGGAGGAGGGAGAAGAAGGAACAGAACGGGAAAATGGAGACGAGCAGGTCTGTAAGGGGTTGTGGTGGGCTTTGGGCTGGGTGTATACGCAGCCCTGGGCCAGCGGGATGGTTCTGGCTGTGGGATTTCTGGTACCCTTCACCCTCTCAGCTTATATGTTCCTTCACTGTGAACCATTAGACATTGACCTTTCCTACAGCGCATTCGAGGTCAGGAGTCATGCCTCTGCAGAACGTTTTGACGCTCTCGCCATTGCCCTGAAAAGTCAGTTGGGGTCTTGGGACAGGCACAGGCGTGACGCAGATGGATTTGACTTTGAAGCCAATGCTCTGAGGGACCTTTTGTTGCTCATGGTAAACAGAAAAGGGAAGGATGTCTCTGCAATGACGAATGTCACAGAACCTGCTGAGACTGAGACAGGGGTACACAATGACACCAGACAGTTTGGAAATGAGAAAAACAACAAGATGAAAGAGGAAAAGACAGACTCGACAAACCCTAAGATAGAGGCGCTCAATTCCAGTGATGCTGAAGATCACAGGAAACCAGACTTACCCTTAATGAGGAAGCGAAGATTTTCAGGCTACTCCTACCTCCAGACCCAGGCCCTCTGGAGGATAGAGCTAGTTTTTGTGGCCCAGGGTGACAAGGATAACAACATTTTCACCCCTGAACGCCTTCACACCATTCACCACGTGGAGAGACTTCTAATGCAGCACCCTCAGTTTCAACAGTTCTGCTGGAAGCCACTGGAGGCGTTGCGAGACTTGCCCCTGGGACCTTCCTTCTGCTCTCCTCCAAGCTCTCTCCTGTCCTACCTCTTTCCCAGTGAGCGTGCAGGGAAGATCTACTATGATGGAATGGGACCTGATCTAGCTGATATACATGGTGAGTCAGTTGGAGGGGCAAACTATCCCAATCTCTACTAATGATTCAGTAATCCTCAGTCAATTAAATTTTTAAAATGTTCAATATAGAGAATAAAATTAAGCTCATTTGTTGCTAATAAGCTCAGCTAAACTCTCCAAAACAGTATATTTGATTTGATTGCCTGTTCTCATGGTCTCCATGTTGGCCATTAGCTGGTTCTAGTTTGTTTAGATCAGGGGTGGCCAATCTTGTTCCTGTATATTCCTATAGGCTACCTGCAGAGTTCAGATCCAACCCTGATCCAACACACCTGTCTCTAATTATCAACTTTGCAGGAAGGTAGATCTCCAGGAACAGGATTGGGCACCCCTGATTTAGATGGTTGACCAGTTGGTGAAGATCAGGCTGAGCTGATAGACCACCTTGGACCAGCAAAATATACCAGTTTAACCAGGTTAAACTGGAATGGCCTGGTTTTCCAGTTGGATTTTCCCTGGTTAACATATATCAGGGGTGTCCAATCCTGCTCCTGGACTGCCAGTGTGAGTGTCTTGTAGAGGTTGCCTGGAAGTTTCTAGTGATCCTCAAGATCTTGATTAGCTAGTATAGGTGTGTTTAATTAGAGTTGGAGTTAAACTTTTCGGAAAAATGTCCAGGAGAAGAACTGACATTAATTGTAAAAAGTATCAAATGGTGGCTGTATGATGTTCAAGTCCTCTTTCACTAGCAATCCAACCAGTAACTGAAATGTTTTTCATTAAACTCCCTGATTGTAGTATCCTCTATTCTCAGGTGCCCTGAGCTTGGCGATCACCCATCCACAGTTTTACTGGTATGTGGATGAGACTCTCTCACCAGACAAGCTTCAGTCCTCTCTTCTTCGCAGTGAGATCCATTTTGGAGCTCCCCTTCAATCTTTCTACTCTCTTCAAGACAGACCTTTAGAACAGAGACGTCTCTTCAGAGAATTTGTGGTGCAGTATGCGAACATCCTTTCACAACAATCCACCAGGTGGGTGTTGAGATTGCAGTTGGTGTTGGCACAGTTACGTAAACAAGAAGGCTTTTTGTTTATTTGTCTAGTCTAATACCATGTATGGTTAAAGGCAAATACAATTTAACAAGCATGCAAACCAGAGGATTCATCAAAAGATTCATAATGGCTTGTTGGGTATTAAATGGTCATTGTAAACGTGCAGAATTAACTTTGTAAATCCCAGTTAGCAGAAGCTTTATTTCCCACCCTGTGTTCTCCCATACAGAGCTTATCTTTTTTTTAATTATTATTAATAGCCTCATCTGCATATAATTTCCATATGCATTTAGATGTGTTTTCAGAGAATATATCTTGAGTTTAATTTCTCTCACCACAGGGATTTTACTTGTTTAAAGCATAAACCAAACATACATTTTGCATTTTCGTTTGATAATTTTTCTGCATAATGTTGTTTATTAAATACATTTCTGTAATTCCAAACACACCCTCCCTGCCATGGGAAATGTCTTACAAAAGCAATAAGTTATGTAATATATATTATATATGTGTGTTTTATCTTCCTTTCAGTGCTCAACTCCATACATAAGGAGGGCATTTTTATTATAAAAGTAATATACTGTATTAAATGAAAATGTAAGTGTGCATGAAAATTGCAATATGGCAGAATTTGCTTTCACAAATTTTACGTCCATAAAACTGCGCCATCAACTTACAAGGACGATCTCAGTGGCACGATGGTGATGAATCATGGCTCAGTCCTCCCGCTCTTCTGCGTGGCAGCTGGAGAGACTGTTCGCTTTACTAATGCAAAACTAATGAGTTATATATAAATGATTAAACACAAAATGGGAGTCTATTAAGCCACTAAGTATTCCTTAGTGTCAAAGACAGAAGTCAGTTAGTCAGCCGTTTCGATTTTGGTTGTAGTCATTTTTTTGCAAGGATGATCACCAAACAACACCAGTTATGAATCACAGACAATGACCCGAAGCTTTATTACATCTGCAAAACAACCCCATTATACTCACTGCTGTCAAGTGAATGTATGCAGATGCTCTTCAAATGGCAATCAATACTGCTGGGATGACAATGGTAGGAACTAAGCCTAGAAATGAGCCAATGGTCAGACACAAAATAGACATTCATTGTATCTCTGATACAGTAATAACTCCTTTAAGAGCCCCTCGATGTAATTAAGATAATCTTTTTCCATCTGCTAATGTGTCCCCATTTTCTCTCTCATCCCCCTCATCTGGTCCTTCTCTTGTAACCCATTCTCATCTGGACTACCCTCCCCTCTCATCCAATTTTCTGTTTTTTACTCTCTCTCTAGTAAAGTGAAGGTGTTGTACGGGGGTACAGAGTTATTTGACGATGAGGTGCGGAAGACCTTCCACAGTGACATGTTGCTGGCTTTGTTCAGTGGAGGATGCATTACTGTCCTCGTGTATGTTCTAACCTCATTTTCTGGTAAGACACTCAATATGCATTCTAATGAAATAAACCTAAAGATACCATGTGATTTTAACCCAGTTAAGGTAGTTGTTGTTCAGGCAACACAGATTAGAGATGCCTATGTTCATTATATAATTGATTTTACAATTCAATACACAGTTTTATCAAGTAATTAATCAATTCACAGTTAGTTAACAGTTAACAGTAAGCTGATTTCAGTTATAAACTGTACTAAAACAGTCTGTAATGCTGCGTTGATGTTGCAAACTGGCATTTCTTGTTTTTATTTAATTTATTATTGTAATCATAAACACACACTCTTTTGTAGCGCAAATAGTTTTACTGTTTACTGCACTTTGTTATTAATCTAGTTATTTACCTGTAATGAATCATACACACATTCATAGTATTTTTTTTATACATTCCGCAAAATAAGCAACATTTTCAATAGACACAGCAACTCAGAGAGTATGCGATTTCAGATGCAGCCCAATGCGTTTGTGAGTGAGTCATTGAATTATTCACCTAACAATTCGTACGAGCAGACTGATTAATTCAGCAAGGAAACACCACTTTGTGTTGCTCTGAGAGAAACTGTTGCTTTTGACATCTGTGGAACTATTGTCCTTGGCAGAGCAAACAGACAAAGCATCTGTCTAAAATCAATTTAACCCTTTAAGGTACGCACCATGAAAAAAGCAAAGGAAAATTTATTTCTTTGCATTTTTTATTCAATTATGATAATAACAACAATCAAAAAAAAAATTTTAATTAGACCTTACAGTATTTTAGATACAATCCTCTACCAAACGGTTGAGACGTCTGTTCATAATAAAAGAACAACATTCAGAACAAGTCATATTAAGTGCATTTTCTTGACCAATAAAAAAATCTGATGGCTGCTTGATGGCTCTTACAAGTCATATAGTAATACACAAACATAGTCAATTTTAAATTATGAAATTAATAGTAACACCAGAATTGGTATTAATTCTTCAAATGTATTCTTGATATTTACCATAATACAGTACAGAAATGCAGAAAAAATGATATTGATCAAATATTTTTCATCAAATATGTAATTGAATAATATTAAAATTAATCATTAACAACACTAACCCTTTTGTTCATTGTAAATAGCTAATTTTACCAACATTAGCTAATTTTATTAGCTAATTTTTACTACCTTAAAAGGACAACTCAACCGTTTGGTAGAGCACGTTTAAAAAAAATTATTTGACCCTTATAAGACTTATTTTTGTTTAATTAAATTACATAATTATGTTTAACAACTCCTCTGAAACGATAATATGTCAACCAAATAGTCTTACCTTTAAAAGTCCCGCCGATATGCGTCATCAAAGGAGGAGCAAATTTTCGCTGTGTCATGTGCTGTTTGAAGGAACACTGAAATGGCATGCTGCTCACAGACACAGTGCCATCTAGTGGATTTTTTTAGCATTGCACAACTACACCAAACGGTAGAGATGGCTCATTCAGGTTTAGTTAAGCTTGATGCATTTTTCAATAAAATATATAGTGACTTTAAGTGTGGTCTACCAAATGGTTGAGTAGTACCTTAAAGGGTTAAGTTAAACAACCACATATATATTGAACAGTTTAAAATTATAAATAGCGTCACTCTCGCAATTGTGCTGTTTGGTTTGAATACTGCGTCATGACTTGGAATTGCTTATGTGATTGAATTCTTAAATACAATATATATATATATATATATATATATATCATTTTAAGTTGTGTTTTATAAAAAAAACACAAATTATCAATAACATATTTATAAATTAAAGGAGCTGTATGTAAGATTGTGGCCAAAACTAGTACTGCAATCACTTTCAAAATACTGTAGAGTGGTGTATCCCGTCCCCCTCCCCCCTGACTCGAGGTTGCCAGATCGGCTGCAGGATCCAGCAGGAACGTGACGAGCTGCAGCTGTGGTAACTAGAGCAGAGCTGGCAACCCGGATGCCGCAACACTACTGACTTTGTGATTGGTAGATAGGTGGAGGGTGACGCATCAGACCAAAACACAACATGACAACATCAACATCAGTTGAGGGCTGCAACTGCACTTTTTAAATGACAATATCCTGGCCGGACTACTGTTGTCAGTGATATAAGTATTTGAGATGTACATGATTTCTTAATGTCTAGTGACATATCAGGGACATTTTATGATTAATTGAAATACATTTCTTACATACAGCTCCTTTAAAGCTCCAGTCCATAACTTTTTTGGGTTAAAAATGATCCAAAATAAATGTTTGAGCAAGTACATAACCAGCCAGTGTTCAAAACTCTCTGCTTGCCTTAGCTCGATTCAAAACGGTAAGCTTGTAATAATGTTTTTAATTCCAGTGGTACTGGTGGATTTCCGCGGGAGATTCGAGCATGTCTTTGCGTCATTACGTCACATCTGTACACATAAAGAAGGAGTCTCGGCTATAGGCTATATTGCGTGTGAGGATACTGGAGGTGGAGATTTATAGCCTTTTCTCACAGCACTTGATATAATTAAACTTATTAATTTGATGGCGGATCCAGAAAGGTTCAAACGACAATCACCAGTGACAACAGATTCACCCGAGAGTTTGGAAAAAGAGACTGCAACCGGGCCCATGCGAAAACATGGATAAATATCTAAAGGGCTGTAAATGTAGTCACGCAATGCTGATGTTATTAACATTAACAATTTGAGAACAAAGTATAATTTGCACGGGTTGACGTGATATGATAAGCGATCGTTAGATTTAATCAGCGCGATTTACTGCGTTTTTTCCCTTAGTTGGCCAGAACAAAAGTCGATGTTACTTACTTGTTCAGACGACATTTTCCGGTGAAAATTCTTATGGTCATACTTCCAAAAAGTATAATATGTGATTCTGAATGCCTGTATCCACACCGGCGCGGCGACTGACAGCCGCACACTCTCCTCAAACACTGTGTTCATCCGCGCTGTGCCGTGTCGAGGTACAACTCACGTAAAGTTGATAATTTTGCGAATGACTGCAATTGCAGATTTCGAACAGAGATGGCGACAAAGAGGAAAAACTGCTGACTGCAGATTTAACATTACTTTAAATTAGTACACGCTGTAAAAATTGTTAATTGTTAGTTTGTGGTGACAAATGTATTAATCATGGTAACAAATTGAGTCTTATTGTAAAGTGCTAATTAATCTAGACAGTGTTTCAGTCTTGCTCAAATATTGTTAAAGATATGACGCAAGCCTTGATTTAGCCTTGTTTTTCTGACTTGTGTGTTGTCGGATTTGCAACTGGATTGAATTTCCTCATCTTTGGCCTCAGTATGCTTTGTGTCAACAGATAAGCTGCAAATGATTTCTGAAATGAAATCTGACTGATGCCTTGAACCTACACAGACTACCCACACATTTTGCAGTATGACTTAATAAGCAGTAAACATAGTATTTCAGCTATGAGTCTATTAAAAGCACACAAGGATCCAGACTTGAAGGTGTACTATCTGTGACTTTAGTTGTTGGGCAGTTAATCAAGTAAATCTTATTGATTTGGCCGTCTCACAGCTCCATAGCTGGTTTTCTTGGTATATTCAGGTCGTTATACTATTTTTGTCAGGACATTCCTAAAATGAGGCTTATTTTCTCACAGCTGCTGCACCAACAACCGTCTGGATAATGGAAAATGGAACACCACTTCTCCATTTGAGATTTTTATAAAAACCTTAATGACACTTTTTCACGTTGTGTAACTTGACCTTTGTGCTTTATCTGTATATCATATAACCTTCCCTAAACCTTCCAAATGTATTTACGTATCTGCTGCACTTGCAATGCGCTACCTTGTTTGAGAAACAATAGAGAGCTCTCGAACGCTGTCGTTCCACTCAGCTTGCTCAGACTGTTTGTTACAAAACCTTTAACACTCTCTGTATGCCACAGCACTTTCCGTTAATTCAGGGATAAAAGCTTGAAACCACAGAAAACATCTCCTAGTGCGGTAGAGAATGTGGGCCAAAAATATCCGATATTTCAATATCTCAGTTTTGCGATTGCTAATAGTAAATTCAAAACTTTGGTTTGTAAGAGTGTCAGATATTTTGAATTTGACAGTAAGGTCTTGGTTCAAACAGACCTATCAAGAGGTGCCTGAGTTGGAGAAATTAGCTTGAAGTGATGCTACGTTTACGTAGTTCTTACAGTACAAAGCTATTGTTGCTACTGTTGCTACATTGCTGTTACATTTGTGCATGCAGCTCTTCATTTTAGTGAAACGCCTAATTTGGATAGTTGATTTAAATAAACTGATCCAAAAGAAAAGGTTAGCTGATTATTTTGAGTCGGTGCAGCATTTGTAGCAAGATTGTGCAGTAGCTAAACACAATTTTGTAAAATGTGCTGTTCATTACTTTTTGGTTTTTGAATTCCACCGTTGAAATGGTTGGTGTCAGGGTAAGATATTTTTTTTCCCTCTACATATATTCACCCAATTTTTCACCCTCATGTTGTTCCAATAAGACTTTCGTTCATCTTCAAAACACAAATGAAAATATTTTAATGAAATCTGAGCGATTTCTGTCCCTCAATTGACAGTTCACGCAACTACCACTTTGACGCTTCTAATAAAGTTAATAAAGAGATTTTAAAACGAATCCATATGATTTGAGTGTTTAGTCCAAATTTTCACTTTATATGATGAACAGATTTCATTTAGGCTTTTATTCACATATACACATTCATCAACTCACACATGAGTTATGGTAAACGGAGCCTCAAGCATGTTCGCTTGACGTGAAAGAACCAATGAGGTTCATTCTCGTGTTATCTTCATTTGTGTTCCGAAGATGAACGAAAGTCTTACGGGTTTGGAACGACATGAGGGTGAGTAATTACTGACAGTTTTTAAATTTTTGGGCGAACTATCCCTTAAATACTTTCATTCAGGAAGGAAACATTAAATTGATCTGATCAAATATCTGTTTTAAATAAATGCTCTTCTCTTTCCACATTGAACAGCATTTATCTGTTCATCAAAGAATCCTGAAAAAATGCATCTCGGTTTCCACAAAAACTGCAGCACAACTGTTTTCAACATTGATCATAATCAGAAATGTTTCTTGAGCAGCAAATCATCATATTAGAATGATTTCTGAAGGATCATGTGACACTGAAGACTGGAGTAATGACGCTGAAAATTCAGCTTTGATCACATTTGATCACAATTTTTAAATATATTAAAATAGTTGTTTTAAATTGTAATAATATTTCCAATATTGCCACTTTACTGTATTTTAGATCAAATAAACCCATCCAGAGATAACATAAAAAACTTTGGAATTATAGTGCATATAACTTAAGTGTTTACATTTATTTTAGTTTAGTTTCGGTGTAGGCGGTGGCTATTTAGGGTGTATCAATTTAGATTTGTCTACTTTCTAGTTTTATATAATCGTATAGTGTAAATTTATAAGTAATAAATGCTGTAATAAATACTCTTCATATTACCCATGCAATTATCAAAATTACATACTCTGTATTTTAAAAGAAAATGCGCTTGTAAATAGCTCATTTTGGTAGTAGCTTGTAGTGTTAACACAAGATCACTGTGCTTGAACACTGAAAGTCTCAAGTGTTTTGATTTGGCATTATGCGTCATATCCATTTTGTTTCTCCGCAGTGTTTCTGACGTTCTTTGGCTTGGCCAGTATTGGCCTGAGCTGTCTCGTGGCACTCTTCTTGTATCATGTGGCGTTTGGAGTGAAATACCTCGGCATTCTCAACGGAGTGGCAGCCTTCGTCATCATCGGCATCGGTGAGAATAATAAAAACCCATGAGCTTTCCGCATTATAAATGAACATATTCTTTTGTCTTTACTGTCTTCCTCTGTCTTTCCTTCTAGGTGTGGATGATGTGTTTGTGTTCATAAGTACCTTCAGACAGTCAGCCCACCTGACTTGTTCAATGCAGCGTATGATTTACACAGTAAAGACAGCCGGCAGAGCCACGTTCCTCACGTCCTTCACGACGGCAGCAGCATATGCTGCAAACACCTTCTCACAGGTGCAGTCGGCGGAGCAGGATAAACACGGCCAGAAAATCAATTGTCAAAACAAAGATGTGCTAACATTTAGACCATTAAGACCACATTTACACTTTCGTAGGATTTTATTAAGTTCACTTACAATGCTAGTCAAGGTTTCCTTCAGCCAAAACAGTTGTATTTTAGTTTTTCTAAACCATTTTCCACTTCTTTGGTGGTTGCAATTAAACAGGCTATTTTTGCTGCTATACCTTTAAAATTACTATGTAAATGACCTCTGTTATGATTGGCTAACCTCAACGTACTAACGTAATTCATGCTTATCAGAGTTGGTTGCTTAAAGGTCCCTGAAATCAAAAGTTTTTTAGCTTCTGGTATGAATATGTTAGCCTTAAGGTTATGAATAAGCTGGTGTGTTCCAAATTCATTGACAAAATTCGCTACATTTACAGTCTCTCACTTCCGCTAAAGTGGACCATGGATTTTTATGACATCAGCTTTTCATCACATCTTCTGTCCAATCAAATGCTCTCTAGAATCCAAAGCTCCGCCCCCTATGCTATAAACACCACATGGCCAAAGCGGCCGTTGATACGTCACTGAGCAATATGGGTTGGAGTGTGTGTTCGGTTGCTCAAACGCTCGAGTTTTATTCCGGTTTCCAACTGTGCGTTGGTTAAGAATGAAATGGCTAGAATTTTTTCACACCTCTATTATTGAATCAAACGTATCATCAGCGCTCGGATTCGCTTCCATGGTGCTGTCAGGTATGACTCGCAGTCTGTGAGGTAAACTAAACGCTATTGGCTATTTAAAAAGGGGGAGGAGCCATTCAATTTGTCCTGCCTTAGCTTCCTGTTTCAGTGGAAATTATGTCAATGCATCATACAAAGCTGTGCGGTCCAAGCCACTTCAGTGGGCCTTTAATACACAGGCATATGTCGATGTGCTCATGGCCGTGACATCAGTACCCAGAAGATTTTTACTAGGACCGTCAATTTTAGACAATAATGTAATACAATGAATTACAACGAAAAGTAACACAATATATTAAAAAGTAATGCTTTAATCATGACCTGTGGCCCTTACATTCTGTATCAAGGGCTTTTTTCTGCCATTAAGTTTAAGCTTTAAGTGGTGTGATTAAATGAGCCAAAGTTCTGAGTGAACTTGCGGATTCGTACGTGACCTCCTACTTTGAAGTTTAGGATCTACGTAACATCAATCAAAAAATAAACACAACTGATGTAATAAGCTGAAAGAACACGTAGAGCAGACAGTCAAACCTTTCTTTATCTTTAAAGAGAGGTCTTATTTTATTCACGGTAGCTTTTGTACCCATGGGGCTTTTATGTTTCTGTCACCATCTCATGTTTATTCAGTAGCGTATTGACGTAATGAGAATCCCGCCGGTTAATTTATTTTAAAACATGCAAAGTGAAAAAAATTCTGCCAACACCTGACGTGTGACCTTTATCTATTTTGCATGCGTCGTTAGATCCCAGCGGTTCATGACTTCGGTCTGTTCATGTCTCTCATTGTGAGCTGCTGCTGGCTTTGGGTGTCCATTCTCATGCCTGCTGCCCTTTGCATCTGGACCCAGTGTGGAGCTGCCCATGGCAACCCCTGTCCCAAATGGTAGAGTTTTTATGTCTTTCCAAATGTCTTTTGAGGAAATGTGCACGTTCTTTTCTTTTAATTTTACGACTTTTATCACATTAATCATTCATTAAAGGTACAATTGCTTGACTCTCCTTCGTCTGTGGAATACAATAGGAGATTTTAAGAAATGTCCATACAATGGAAGTCAATGGTGACCAAAAAAGTTTGGTTACCAAAATTCTTCAAAATATATTTTATGTTCCGCAGAAGATAGAAGGACATTCAGGTTTGGAATGAAATGAGGGTGAATACAATTTCCCTTTTTTGGATGAATTATGCTTTTAAAATCATAGTTCACCAAGAAATGCAAATTCTGTCATTATTAACATCATGTTGTTCCAAACCATGACTTTCTTTCTTCTGCGAAACATCATTTTTTAAAAATTTGAATGTGCTGGTCACTCTTTTCCATGCAATTTCAGTACATTTAAGTCCTCCATTAGGCTATTATAAACGTTTTGTTTCAGAGGTCTCCTAGGTTTACATGCATCCAAGTTCAAAAAACACATTCATTTTCTCATTATATACATTGTAGCATCACATCTTTTGTCACAGTTTCTGATACGGTTTGATAAGAGAATTCAGTTTCTCTAAGCCCCTCCTTTCCGAGAGCCTGCTCTACACTGATTGGTCAGACGTCCTAGTCTGTTGTGATTGGTCGACCACTTATAGTGTGTTTCGTAAACCAATCGCTCATTAACCATATCTGAATTTCAGCTCTGGATCTTCCTCAGCACTTAATACACAGTGATACGCACAGTAACCTCATCCTTTAGAAGTGTATCAAAGTGGATTTGCAGTGCAGAAAACAGCATCTTCTCGACACGAACAACACAAACCAAACTCTTCCCGTCTCAGCTACAATTACAGTGTTTGAGGGCGGGTCAAATTAGACTGTTTTCGGGCCCCCAATGAAGTGCAAATGGCATTATGCAAATTTGTTACATTGTTAAATAGGTATAGGAAACAAGAAGTGAGACTGGAATCAATGTCTTTTTCATGAACAAATCGTTATTTTTTGTTAAATCTTTTTAAATAATTAGTTGACCCAGTTCACAAAACAGGTCTGAATGATTTGTTCATGATTCAGACTGATCCAGTTCTCAAGTTAAATTCACTGACAGAGTGATCCATTGACAGCTTACTGGAGGAAAAGATTATTGGCGAATAACATTTTTGCACAAATCATCTCATGGACACTTTTATGGTTCTTTAAAGGGTTAGTTCACCCAAATATGAAAATTCTGTCAGTAATTACTCGCCCTCATGTTGTTCAACCCCGTAAGACTTTCGTTCATCTTCGGAACACAAATTCAGATATTTTTGATGAAATCTGAGAGCTGGATCACTCCTCCATAGGCTTCTTAAGGGATCGAAACTGGCCGGCCCAAAAGTTATGAAAGACATCGTTAAAATAGTCCGAGTGACTACAGTGGCTCAATCTTAAGTTTATCAAGCGACGAGAATACTTTTTGTGCGCAAAAAAACATACAAAAATAACGACTTTATTCAACTATCATTTCCTTCTCTGTGGGCTGTGAGATTTCACGTAGTGAAACTACGCAGCGCTTCTAGGTTGTACGTCACGCATCACAAACATGACCAGCGTCGGCCAATAGTGAGCCTGCGTGTGACGTGCAACCTAGAAGCTTTACGCAATATCACTATGTAAAATACCGTAATTCCTCAAATAAAGGCCGGGGCCTTTATTTACCTGAACTGCAGATGGTAGCCGGCTTTTATTTGAAGCAGGCTTTTATTAGAGGCAGGCCTTTATTTCTAATTCGCGATCCCCGCCCCCCCACCAGCCAAGTTTCCATGGTGACGCGTCATGCTTGGCACGTGTTCACCACAGCCAAAATAGCGCTGTATGACAGATGTAGCGCTTTTATTTCTAAATATTAACAAACTTGCTTACCATGTCATCAACTATCTTCTATTCTGACTCTCAAATCCGTGTAAGTGAGTTTGTTTTGTCGTTTAAAACCCTTTATAAATGATCTTGATCTGTAACGTGAGATGGGCACCGCAGTTCGGAGATTCCTGTTGTATTTGTTAAGTTACAGCGCGTGAATTCTTCAGTTTCTCCCGAAATACATGAAAGTGAGTGGCCGGTGAACTGGGAGAAGAATAGAGTAAACTTTATAGTTACTTACACTGTGTATCTGATATGAATAAAACACGTCGCCAAATATATTTGAATGGATTGTTATTGCTGCTTCCATAGACACCATTGTGTATTTTACAAACTATAAATTTATTGTTTTGCTATAAATCATATCTATTTAAATGTCTGAAACCTAAAATAAACATGTGGTTAAAAACACTGAATAGTTGTGATATATGACAAGCGCTGAGCGCGTCCGTCTTTGAGTGTACACTCATTTATAGTGTACCTATTCACACTATTTTTTCCCCGGCCTTAATTTGAGACCGGCCTTTATTTGTCCGCGTTGACCACGCCCCCGGCCACTATCAGAGGCCCGGCGTTTATTTGAATACCGGTCTTTATTTGAGGAATTACGGTATCCCGGCCGTACAGAGAAGGAAATTATTAGTTGAATAAAGTCGTTATTTTTGTTTGTTTTTTTGCGCACAAAAAGTATTCTCGTCGCTTGATAAACTTAAGGTTGAGCCACTGTAGTCACTTGGACTATTTTAACGATGTCTTTCATAACTTTTGGGCCGGTCAGTTTCGATCCCTTAAGAAGCCTATGGAGGAGTGATCCAGCTCTCAGATTTAATCAAAAATATCTTAATTTGTGTTCCGAAGATGAACGAAAGTCTTACGGGGTTGGAACAACATGAGGGTGAGAAATTACTGACAGAATTTTCATTTTTGGGTGAACTAACCCTTTAACATTGTTTTTGAAGACTGAAAACTTCAGTCCCCATTCATTGCAACTGAATGGAAAAGAGCGAAACAAAGGCATACTGATTTGGAATGACATGAGAGTGAGTAAATGATGACATATATGGGATTTTTGAGTGAATTAACCCTTTAACACTGAGATTGTTAAACCTAACAGGTGGACCAAACTAACTAAACTGTCCGCCAGCCCTAGTCCCCTCTCAGATGATGATGATGTTGCTCTAATAACTGTAGAACTGGAACCAGGTAAGGATGACTTTATTTTGATAAAAGATTATATAGACAATTTCTTATTTGGAATAATGTGCACCAATGAATCATTTACTATAAGACCAGGAATGTGAAGTAAGGAGGTAAATAGGGTCTATTTTAATTGCCTAATCATTTTAAAGGGGTCATGACATGGATTTTTTTATCACTTTTTTATCACTTATAATATTGATAACGTTTTTGCACAAAAAGAAAACAAATATATATGCAGAAAAACAATTATTTTCAGCCTTTATTCTGACACTCTGTCTGAAATGGTTCGTTTTTAAGGGGCGGCTCCTTTAAGTCAGTAAACGCCCACTGTTAGGATTGGCTAACGTCGCTGCATAGGAAACAGCATCAACGCCCACTCAATATTGCACGTGAGTTAGTGTTTAGAAACATTATCCATAACAAAAACGTAATTCACAAACAAAGCATTAATCATTTACGTATGGTTTGTGATGCAGCTGCTGTCAGATCAGTTGCTGCTTCATTTGTCAACAAAAGTTTCTTTGCGACACTGTTCCTCGTTTACAAAACAAAATGCTCCGAACAAACATATAATCCTACAATGCAATCTGGGACGCCATTAAAATACACCATTCGCTTATTTCCGACACTGGGATCCTTCTGAAGTCTGTACAGAGACGCTGTTGAAACTGGATGTGTCAAAGCAAACGTTCTTTCACTCTTCCATTTGTCCTGTTGTCGGTAGACTCAAGTGCGTTGAGCATGTCAGTATACATCTGTATACTGTATCCAGTGTAGACAGCGTCAGTGATTATAATGGGTTTATTTGCTTTTGATGCGACGCTCACATCCAGTGTAGGGAAATGTCAGCCAATAAGCCACTAAACGGCAGTGGGCGGGGCCTATGATGCGGTGATCTGTAACTCTTCGTCGATGTCTTGCTCCGGAGGCAGTCATATGCAAATCGCACCAATTCCGCAATATCAAAACGAGGCGTTTTTGGAGCTTGATGCTTTGTTTATGGTAAAGATCAAGGCAAATTTGATTTCTCATGACATGACCCCTTTAAGATGAAAACCTTGGTGCATGATCTCAAATTGTAGGATGTCTTGATTTCTGTCCAGGTGTGTATGAGTCTGAATCGGATGCTGCCCTGCTGTCGCTCTCTGTAGAAGCTCCTTTGTCCACGTCCTCTGAGGGCAGCGTGGGAGTTGTCAGCGCACACCTTCAGAGGCTCCTGAGACACCGGGTGGCAGAGCCTGTCGTCGACAAACGTAAAACTATCATAGGTCAGTAACATTTGTGATAATTAGGAATATTTGTGGTTATCTCAAAAGACGTGATGTTCTTTCACAGACTGTTCTGTTCTGTACTGATGTATGTCACGCACAAAACTGCCAAGAGCTTGCAGGAACCTTCCACTCTGGATGGTTTATATGTACTTTCTGTAAGTTGTGGTGCACAGGCTTTTATCAGTCTGTCTGAACCCAAAGTATTGTACAATTAGGGTACAATAAAGGCTTCAGCTGAAGAACCAGTTGCTTGATTTGCTTACGTTTGTGAGTTTCATGTAAAATATCATATACGATTTTAATTTGAGACATTTGATAGCATGTAAAAAAGAGATATCCTTGAGTGCTACAGTACTTCAGATTTACTCACATCACATAAAAACAAACTTTTGTTACGTTGCCCTTGTGAAAAAGAAGAATACTTTAGCAATTAAATGCACTTATTTTTCCACACGAGTGGCTACATGGACAGTTCCTGGCCAAAATAAGCTGCAGTGTGAACCAGACTGTTAGGAATTTACTATTCTGTTTCCTGCAACATGTAATCTCTATACTCTCTCTATATATAGTATGTATGAATAGTATGCACATTTTGGGTATGCATAAAATGATTGGATGACTTACTACACTTGTCAAAATGTGCAGTGTGCAACAGAGCATGGGATACCTTATACCACAGTGTAATGTGCAGTGTGATGGATGAACCGATAATATCAGCTACATCTCTTTCTTGACTCATTATTTGACCAGACTGCCAAATGTGGACACATTTTTTATAGGCTGTAATAACTGGACACCGTTTATTGAATTACACATGCAATGCAATGAGGTCATGTGACTACAATGTTTGCATACTAGTGCTTGGACTAATGCTTATACTGATTTGCTTATTATTTAAAAAAAATAGTTTGCAATATATAATACATACTGTGCCGTTTTAATGTAGGCTATTAACATTCTGCTTGCTGCATACTGCATAACACTGTATGCTGCCTACTCTTTCTTAAAATAGTAGTCAAGTCAAGAACATTTACAGATAAACTTGGAAATAAACATTGTAAGTTTTCTTTTTTATAGCAGTTTTAATACAATTTTGTGTAAACGTCTTTTTTGGCAGTTTGATGAAATGATCAAGTCAAGTGCATTGTGGGATGCAGTGCTGATGAAGTGTTCTCTGGTTGCATACTGTGTATATTAAGTACATCATTTAGATATTCTATGCATAACCTACTATGCAAAAAATAATGTTAGTATGCTGTAAATATCTTACCAGAAGTGTTGTTATTGTTAACTAAAACTGAAATCAGACCTAAAACTATATTGGCAACTAACTGCATTATGTATTATTTATTTTGACTCATGTATTATGTATTAATTTGCTTGTTTTCTGCTTTGAGTATAAGCAAGGCGCATTGCAAATTAAATTTATTTTTATTATTAATCAAAATGACTAAAAGTTAAGCTTTAATTATTAAATATTAACAAATACTGTAATAGTATATAAATAATACTAAAATAACAATGATTACAGTACTTTGTAACTAAATCAGGATTGTCTATTTAAATTTATTTTAAGAATATACCTTTATGGGAACTAGAAGAATTATTGATTAAAGAATGCTTACACAGGTATAAATGTCTGATAAATGATTATCCAAAAACGAACAAAGAGTAGGCTACAGTAGTGAACTCGTGCAATTCAGATTCAGATTTTTCTGCTAATGTACACACAATTTGTGCAGATTTCCTTGCTGTTTTGCTTCAGACTCCCTGTAATTAGTTTCTTATTCTCAAGGTCAGTCTATTCACAGTTTAAACAAAAGAGCTATGAACTGCATCTCTTACGTACAGTATGTGTATGCGACAATGCAATTAAGCTTGTATTAGCATGATGGAGTGTACCAAGAAATTTCAACAAACGCCTATTGTTTTTATGCATATTTATGCAGCTGTAAAATTAGAGCCAGGTTTCTCCCAGTCCACCACTGCTCTTTCCTCTTATTAGGTGAGCAGCCTGAGCAGTGTTGAAACAACGGCAGTGTAATTATAGACTTAATACAGTCATGCATAATGTAGCAGGAAGCATTTAAAACCCAGCATTAGCTTGTTGTGATAAACATCCTCCCCCGTCCACATAGCACATCTAATCCTGTCTGGTTTTTCAGGTGTGTATGTTCTGGTTCTGCTGGGCTCGGTGTGTTGCTGTTGTCTCCTGCGGCCGGCCAGTCACGCGCCTGTGCTGTTCCACAGAGACACCAACCTGCAGAGACTGCTGGACCTGCGCAGTAACCTGAGCGCTCAGGGGATCGCCTGCCATATGTGCTCGGGTGGGCCTTCTAAACAGTGCAGTGCACTCTCGTGGGACATAGAAAACGATCGCTTGACTCATTTGCGCTGCCTTATTTAATTAGACTACAGATCTGCTCATGGCAAGGTACAGTAGATGAAGGCACCGGGCAATGAGCCGAAACATGAGTAGAGACAATATTTGGGTGTCAGGAAATAGCTTTCATAAATAAGCCATTACGTAAGGAATAATATCTGCTTTGCACCAGGGTCTAGTGTCACCTACAAGGGCGTATTTTTTTGTTGTTGTTATGATTGGTTGACTGTACATTATTTATCACACAGGAGACGTGAAACTAGACTAGCTTTGGAAGAAATAGTTTTTTTTATAACAATGATCAAAAAATATTTAAGCACAATGCCATCAATTGACCAGAATCAAGTATCCTATGTAACAAAAACATTATAATGCTTAAACTAGGAGTTGTTTTATATTCAGTCATAAATATATGAAAACGTAAGTTTCGACATTGAAAATCTGAGATCCAAAATCTTGAACATGGATTTTGAAATATGTAAAAAATGAAATGTGATTTTTTTGTTCCCCACATAATTTCCCATCCTGTTTCTCTATATCCTGACAAATTAAAGTGGCAAAAAGGCCCAAAAGTATACACTATATGGACAAAAGTATTTGGACCCCTGACCATTACACCAACAGGAACTGTAATGATACTGCGTTCTAAATTCATTCATTCATTGATAAAGTGAGATAAAACTGCACATTTTAGAGTGGCCTTTTATTGTGGGCAGCCTAAGGCACACCTGTGCAATAATCATGCTGTCTAATCAGCATCTTGATATGCCACACTGTGAGCTGTGAGGTGGATGGATTATCTCGGCAAAGGAGAAGTGCTCACTAACACAGATTTAGACAGGTTTGTGAACAATATTTGAGAGAAATAGGCCTTTTGTGTACATAGAAAAAGTCTTAGATCTTTGAGTTCAGCTCATGAAAAATGGGGGCAAAAACAAAAGTGTTGCGTTTATAATTTTGTTCACTGTAGAAGTCTAAAAGGAGATTTTTTTTAAAGAGAAATGTGGGACAAGCTTGAGTTTGTTTGTTGCTCAGCCCTATTTGTTGAACTGCGAGAGGCGTCAACTCTCACCTAAGCTTACGGTACTCCTACATCCTATGTCATGGGTCGGGTCAGAGGTCACTCTTCGACCAGAACTCGTTTCTCTTGTGAACTGGCATACGGCCGTTACCAGAAGCTAGTGATTACAGTTTATAAAGTTATAATTATGGATATTTTTCTTACAAAAACCCATCGCTTTGCTTCAGAAGGTCTTTATTAACCCCCCTAAACCTTACCGACCCCAAACCTTTGAACAGAAGTGTACATGTAGTGTACGTTGCATACTGCTAATGCTGATCATGTACAATTATACCATCAAATGAGAATAGCATGGTGCTGTGAAAAATGCTACGATTAACATAGTTGTGTGATATTGTACACCCAGATTCAACACTAATAATACTAGTAGTAATATTAATAATACTAACACTAATGCTAATACTACAATGGTACATGCCTAAACAATTCCACTGACTAGCTCTATATTTGAGACATAACAAAAAAAAAAAAAGCAGACTGACATGTCTGACCTCTCTGTGTCTCTCAGGTGTTTTTATGGAGCGACCTCATAATCTTCACAGTGCTGCTGATTTCACAAGCTCTACCTCAGGGAACCATCCCACAATTCCCTCAAACCAGTCCAAACCAGCATCCAACAGCACCGCACAGACGCTCGCAGGTTTGTTTTTCTGCTCTTCTGGGAGGAATGGGTGGAAAAACACTGACACCTGTTTTATCAAAACTTAATCAGTCTTTGAAGCATTCCCTGCTGTAAAAACCAGGTCATGCTGTACCAGCGAAAGGTTGTCAAGCTGGTAAACCGGGTTCAGAACATGGGTTCATCTACTCACCCCACCAGCTTAGTTAAGGGGTTTTACTGGCTCTAACCAGGTTGGCCAAGATGGACAGTGGTTTGCAACATTTTTTTTGTGTCCAGCATCCCCTATCCATTATCCAGGCTAAAACCATCAAATAAAATATGTTCTTTTTCTTCTTCACTGTGGTTTTACGTCCTGTGCCATGCCAGAGTAGATGTTTAAATGTTGCAGGCCTTATTTTTTTGCAAGTAGTTGCAAGTAGTTCATATTTAGTTAAAATCTCCATGTGGTGAAAATCAAGTTTTAATGTTGTTTATATGTCCTAAGTGTTTTTAATATGCTTTAAGACAAACCATGTTCATAAGTCGACACCAATGCTGAGTATTTTCTCCTTAAAACTGCAGTGAACCAAAGACAAGTCTCAAAAACACGGTTTGAAATCGCTGGTGTTTCTGACGTCACAAACTACCTTGTAACCAATCAGGTCATAGTGTGGTTGTCAACGAGTGGATCTCTGAGCTGAGTGAGTGAGTGAGTGAGTGGAGGCAGGGCTCATTTGCATAAAAACGTTTAAATATGTCATTTTGGTGATCAAATTTTAAGGGATCAAATTAATTGAACTACAGGGGGACTTTAAATATTGCTTCCAGTGCCCCCGGTGTTCTCAAGATCAACTATCAGCTATCTACCATACTGCAACTTACCTTTAACAAAGTCCCTTTAAAGGAATAGTATAGAAATTCTGTCTTCATTTACTCACCAAAAAGTAAAATCTGTGTGAATTTCTTTATTCTCCTGAACACAAAAATATATTTGTAAGAATATGGGTAACCAAACAGTTGATGGGCCCCTTATACTATGGAAGTCAATGGGGCCCATCAACTGTTTGGTTACCCATATTCTTAAAAATATCTTCTTTTGTCTATATTCCCACAAGTAATTAACTTAATGTGCTGTGAAAACCAAAGTTTGGATGTTCTCTTAACTGCAATGGATTTTTGAAATCCAAAAAGTCTGTTATTATGCAGTCTTTCCTCCCTTACCAGTGGCTGCAGTATCTAATTGAAGATATTTCACTTTGAATCGTCCCCTTACCAGTCGTAAAAAAAAATTTGGGAGGACCATGTCAGGGGCAACATATTCATATAAAACATCACCGCGTTTACGAGGCACGCACAGCTCTCTCACATTTAACTCTTCTCCTGTGAAATCACAAAATAAAATGCAAACAAATGCTCCCCATTGTTGATCTACATCCACCGACATGCTGTTGCAAGTTTTATTGGTTTATAAAATAATCTATTAAATCCAAATTAACGTTTTGTGTCCATGTCTATTAGTTTTGAGGTCATAAATGCTAGTGCACTCATAAACATTGGCAAAATTTTGTTTTATGCAGTATATGCAAAACATAATGGCTAATAAAGGGTCAAGGGTTGAACTGTCAGTTGATAAGTTTTCGCAAAAAAACATTATTTTAGACCTCAAGCACTACTTTTTCAAAGTTTAGGGTTGTCACGATTGTTTTTATGTTTTTGAAAGAAGTCTCTTTTAAAATTCTGCAGGTGGTCTCCTTACTGTCTATGTGTTTATACTGGAGATGGGCTCTGCTGTTCCTCTATATCGCTATTCACTCAGTGCCAGTGGACCTGCACCCTGGCAAGCATCATCGGCCGGGCACGGGGATGTGCCATTCTTTCAGGTCTGTATGGCCACACACACACACACACACAGATAAACACCAGGACTGCGTGCTGTTCGGGAGAGAACTGAGATTAAATTCCGGTTCCCTTTCAGTCGGTCACGTTCGACGTACGTCTCCGCTCCCCCCTTCATACGCAACCGAGACGTTCTGTTCCTGAATATGAGTTCAATTTGAATTAAGGCAAATAATGCACAAATGTATTTTGGATTTAAGAAAGCAGAATTAAATTCACTAAGAATTTAAACATGCCAGTGTTATTTTAGGATTATTTAGAATCTAAATATTACTAAAAACACCGGTATGTTTAAATTCATAGAGAGTGAATTTAATTCTACGTTAAAAGCTAATTCAAAATATGAATAAATACTATGATAGCTACTAAAATAGTATCTAAAATTTAGAAATACTATTTACTCATATTTTTTTTAATCAGCTTTTTTATGAATATTTTTGGCTTTCATTTTAATTTTAGTTTAAGTTTTGGTAATTTTGTTAAGTGCTTTTGTAATTGTTATTAGGGGCCAAGCACAGAAGGTGTGTAGGCACATTATCTATCTGTTAGGGTTCTTATTATTTGGGCCCAAGCACCAAATGCACCCTATAACGTAATTTTCCATCATGAATTTTTTTCCGCCATTTTGAATTTTATGAAAAACCTTTTCGAACTCCTCCTAGACTCTTGCTATGATTTTAACGAAAATAGATTTGGATCAGACCATGCCAACAACAAGTAATGGAATTCAAGTCTAACCGTTTTTGAATACAGTACATCAAAGTGGATGTGAGGCTATATGTCTGTAATGCTTTAGCATATTCACACCAAACTTGATGTGAGTTATGATAACCATAGATATCCATAAGAAAGGCTAGATGTCTTACGGCTAGAGTCTCTATCGTCATCACCGGCGGCCATCTTGTCACAGGCAAGGCTCTGTGGTCCCTGATGGAAGATGAGTGATCAGCACGAACACAAATACTCTTATCTCGCTGAAAACCTTGACGGATTTACAAATGGTTTGGTTTCTTACAAACGTTATTAACGTGGCTATAATTTTGGATGATTATTTATTTATACACTTATTATTCATAAGTATGCAGTTTCATAACTACATCTCTGACGTTTATAACAAACCAAACCGTTTGGAAATCGGTAGAAAATTGAGCAAGTTATGGTTATTTAAAAAGTACATGCACCATTAAAACACAATGTTACGAGTGAGCGAGCTGCCTGTGACAAGATGGCCGCCAGGTGCGGACGTCGACCTCCATTGGCCAGCAGCGCAGACCAGACTTCTAGCCTTTATTATGGATATCTATGATGACAACCATAACCTGAGGCTACCTGCACCGTTTCGGCACAGTGCCACCTAGTGGTCAGGAAATATGAAAATTGGCTATTTTTGCTTAGAACTTCTGAACAGTTTGACCAAAAATCAAGACTAGTCTCTTTAGATTTGGGGCAGCATGCCGAACAATATCTAATTTTCCCATGTCGGCCATTTTAGGTATAGACCATTTTGAATTTTGTCGTAAAATGCTATATTTCACGAACGCAGTGGCGTATCATTGCGAAACATGGTATGTGTATTCGGGATGATGCCTTTAAAGGTGCTCTAAGCGATGTCATGTGTTTTTTAGGCCAAAAATTTTTTGTCACATACAGCAAACATCTCCTCACTATCCGCTGGCTGCCTGTCCCCTGAACACACTGTAAAGAAACGCGATCTCTGTAGACAGCCCATGCTTCACAAACAGCACCAAAAACAAACTGCAGCGACCCGCTCCCCAAAACATAACAAACTGTTCCAGCCAATGACCGACAAGAAGGGTTTGGGGGTGTGGTTTGGGGGGTTAGTGTGCGGATGAGGAGGAGGGAGGGTCTAGCTAGCCTCCGTTTTGTTTGACAATAGTTCGAACGTCAACAAGAAGTGACGTCACCCAGGATCGCTTAGAGAACCTTTAAGGTACTCAAAACATTTTGGGGCAGCATCACCTTGTGGTCAAAAATTACAATGAAATTGCTCTTAATTTATTTTGCTTATTTGTGTAAATAGATTCCTTAAGTCATACCGAGAACAATGATACCCATAATGCCATAGTTGGTCGAATTTGCTGTCTGCCATTTTGAATTTCCTTCAAAACGTACTTTTGCGAAATCCTCCCACACTGTTGGCCCGATTTTCACCAAATTTGAGTCAGATCAATGGCAGCAAAAAGTAATGGATTTTGTGTTGATATCCCGAATAAACCATTATCATCTAAAGCAAAGTTGATGGCATGATGCCAAAGATATATTTTTTTGTTTTAAATTTATATCTAGCTTTAATTTATTTTTATTTCAGTTTTACTGATTTTCTTTGAAGATTTTAATCTATTATTTAATTTCAGGTTTACTTCAATTAATGAAAATATTTTTTTTAATTATTTTTAGTTTTAATTAACATAAGGACTTTTGTTAAAAAATGTACCAGAAACATTAAATGCTATTAATAACCAGTGTGTGAAACCCATTTAAATTTGTATTTATACCTATTTATTTTATTTTATATTTAATTATAACTCTGACATTTGACTAATTTACGTAATAAAAACAGATTAAAATTTTGATGTCAATATTTTTTATTAAAAATTTGAATCTGAAAAAAAAAATGTGGTGCAACATTTTGTGCAGCAAAAACAAAACCTGTTTTGTGGGTTATAATTAGGAAATAATTAGTGAAATTAATAATGTTTTCTAGCATAATTAATAATATTTTCTATAACGCTAGTGTTTAAAGGCCCGTTCACACCAATAACGATAACAATAATGATAACAATAATGAAAACTATATTAGTGTCCACACCTAAGTGATTCCAACGACACCGTTGCTTTGTGTTGTTATAGTTGGTGTGGACACTGCTGCTCTTTTATTTTTAGATCTATAACTTTATCGTTATCGTCCTTGGTGTGAACATGCCTTAACCCTAATGAAATGTATCTGTTGTGCAAGTAAATTCCTCTTCCTGTCATTCCAGTTCAACATCCTGTGAGCCGAGGTCAATTCAATTTATATTCAAACGAATGAATTGGGGAAAGGCTAATTATTTTACATTTACATTTACACACAGAGGCTTGCATGATTGCCAGTATATTTACTAGCAAAGAAAAAGAAACAGTGGTTTACCCGAGCACAAACAGTAGTGTCGAGAGACAGCTGTGATAAGCTATGTTTCTTGAAAACATAATTGTGGTTGGCAAATGTGTTTTTCACATTGCTTATTACTTCACTACACAGACAAAAACCATTACCGCCTGTTTGCTAATGCCTCAGAGAAAAACCAAAGCTTTCAATGTACACAATCTATTGCGACGCCTTGGGAATTCCATCAGTCCTGGCGTGTGTTTGCATCACCTCAGCACGCTTCAATTGCCCTTATAGCCCCATTCCATCTGAGCTGACAAACTCTGATCGATGTGTTGTCACGGTAACAGGCCTACAGCAGTCCCCATAGCAACTTCAGCACGCGGATGACCGTGTGTGTGTCTCACGCCTATCACCCCCGCCCTCGCTGGATGCTCACACTGCGGTCATGTGACGGCAGCCGTCGCTGGAGATCAGAGTTTGAGTTCTACGTGGCTTCGGTTGAGCAGCAACACAGCAGGCGAGTGTGACGTTCACAGACGAGCCGTGGCTGATTGAAATCGGTTTTATTGCTTCTCAATTGTGCAACATTTAACCCTGTATAGTCCTCAGTGTGCCCCATTTGAAAAAATCAAAATGCCTGAAAATGATCTTGGGTTATAATAATCCAGTAATTGATCTCCTGTTTGTGTATTTTTTGACAGGAAGCTGTATTTTGCCCAACACACCAACAGCCCGTACCCCAGTCGTGTGTGTGAGGGGCCTCCGGGGTGTGTGTTCAGCTCTGGGCCCGACGGACCCACTCAGGGCAGCTTTTACGCCCCACTTCCTGCTGGTACATGCATGGTTTAAAATGTATTTGAAGTTGTGCATAATTTAAGGTTGTGGTAGAACATTCCCTTGTGAAAAAGAAGTGCGCTTAACTATTGAAATGTGCACTTTCAGGACTCTTTTTCTTAACATAATTATGTATACTTTTTTAAAAGTGCACTTTGCAATAATGTCAAATTTAAAGTCTTACCTGCAGCTTTTAGAGGGCAGGAGTTATTGACACATTAGAGTGTTGAATCCACACACTGTAAAAAAAATTACGGTAAAAGACTGTAAACAGTGCAAAACTGTTAATTGGTTAACAGAAAGTTTCCTTACTATATACGGTAAATAACTGTGATAGATCTAACGGGACATTTAATGTAATTTTACTGTAAAATACCGTTAAATTTACAGTTTTTGAAAGTGAAAAGAACAACTCATTGTATAATTTACAGTGAAAAACCGTAAATTGACATTGCCACAATTCCCTGCATGACACTTCACATTTGATTTATTTTTGTTGAAATAACAATGTTTCTTCTTAGTTTTCTTAGTTCTTTTCTAATCAGTTATGTACATTAGGGTTTTATGTTACATTTAATGTTGTTAAATTAATGTTTATTGCATTTTTAAAATGTCATGTGTGTTACCATGATGGTGTTTAATGTTTGTGCGAATAACACTGTGCAGCTTCAATATAATAGTATTAACTGTCTTGTGGAAGATTACTTGTGATGAGCTTTGATTGTGATGATTGTTGGTTGTCAGTGTATTACAATGGTACAAAAAAGATATTAATACTTCAATAGGTTGGTAAATTATCATTATATCAGATAATGAATTACGGTTTATTACTGTAAATTTTAAGTTAAGTCTGTAAAACCAAAAACGTTGATACCGTATTTTTGACGGTAAAGTTCTGGTAACCACAGCTGCCCGTTTTTTTCCGTATAAACAATGGGATTTTTTTTACAGTGCATGTACCAGATGTGGCCCTGATCTGGGCCGACACCATGTTGCTGTCTGGGGGACAAATGAGTAATAAAGAGTGGGACCTGCTTGATGTTACAAAGAGTTATCAAAAGTGCAATATGCCGCAAAAAATAACTTGTATTCAGTATTCGCACACTCACTGACAGGCAGCTTTCTGGGCACAGCTAAGCGGTCAAATACACACAAAAATGTATTCTCGTAAACACACTAGATTTATGTATTGAGTGAAGGTAAACAGAAGGGAGAATTTGATGTGTACTAATATATAGTGTACATGTGTTACCTCTTAAAGTGACAGCAGCCTAATATACTGATGCTGTCTGTGTCCTTAATCAAACAACAAAACAATAAGAGAAATTCACTCACTGCTCTTGACTTTGAACTTTTGCAGCTTTAGGCCGGATTCACATAGGGCGATTGCGCTCCGGTTGGTTCTTGTCATGTGACCTACTGTGCGCTTATGGTGCGCTTGCGGCATTCTGAAAAGTTTAGATGTTTTTATCTCGATGCGGCGCGGACGCGCTTGGAAAAAACGCTTCCATTATGAGCGCGCATACCGCGCGCCTACATTTGAAATAACGAACTTGAGTAACTAATAACTAAAAAGTAACTAATTGTGTTACTTAGTTACTTTTATGGAAAATAATGCATTGCGTGTTTGCTTGTTTGTTTCTTAATAACAAAAAAAGTTATATTTTTGGCAAATGTGAATGCCCTTTCACACCAAAAGTGAAATGAATAAACCTCAGGCTGAAGGGAATGCAAATTCATGCCTGTAAAGTTGAGGGCGCAGCTCAAATGAACGCATTTAAACACATTTAAAGTCATTTTTCACTTATTATTATAGTTGAATTGGATCATCGAATGTCAGCAGCACATGCAATGGTTAATATAGGGAGATTAAATAAATAAAGTATATTTGTGTTTAACAAGTAAATTTAAAAGTAATGCTACTTTTATTTCACTAATCACGTAACCCACGTTTCTTGTAATGCATTACCCTCCACACTGGTTAAGTGATATTACATTATATGACATACAGTTAATAAATGTACTAAATTGCAACTTCATCATTACAAATGTGTAATTACAAATATATTTAAATAAATGATGTCCAAGTTTCAATAGAAATTATATTAAAGTATATTTTAGTTTACCATAAATGTTTATCAGTGCATTCAACATCCATATTTCAAAGACAATAGAAGTAATTATGCAATTTCTTGTAAAGATGTACTTAAGGCCAACTTGAGTGGATCAAAAAAGCACTAAAGTTCAACTAATTACATTTAATATAATTTTTTTAAACTAAAATACATTTGAATTTCATTTGAATTACCTTGCAAATAAGTGTCCGAAAGCATTACATTCAGTTTGCAATGCATGTAAAGAATTTTTTTTTTATTATAGTATATATATATTATTTCTGCATTAAAAAACTATTCTTAAAAGTGTGCTAAAGTGTACTTCTTTTTCACAAGGGTCTACACATGAGTGACCTTGTAAGTACAGTAACTTAAAAAAATATCTACAACTGAGATCTGTTTTATGTGAGCAACGGGGTAGTTGATAAATAATTTAAAATGCACTGTGTTTCTTGAAAAAATATTGAGTTCTCGAAAAAAGAAGTAGATTCATATGTGGCTGTGACTGAATCAATATTCCTTTGATATGTCCCAAACTTCTACAGGAGATGCTGGATACATTTCTTTTATGACAATTTGAAAGTTGTTCTTTCTTTGCTAAGTATCAGATGCATCTTCTATATGTGATCAGCTCCCACCCAGATGAAGATCTCCAGGACTTCAGGCTTTAACCCCTGCAGTGGAGGAGAGTGCGGGAAACCAGCAGTGCGCCCTCTAGTGGACACCGGGGCCATGGTGTTTGTGGTGTTCGGCATACTGGGGGTCAACCGCACTCAGCGCTCAGACAACCATGTTATTGGAGACCTGGTAAGACAGAATAAAACTATTTACAGTGCAGACATTACAAAAATTACTATAATGTAAACTCCATTTGTGAAAATGCTTGAGAATAATCATAATCAACATCAAAAATGGCTTGTAACTTAGGGGAGAATCATAGTAGCTGGGTCCCAATTTACACTTGCTAAATAGTTAGATATCAGGATTAGTTTGTCCCAAATCATGTAATCTGTGCATGCTTTGAAACATTTCCCTCAACTCCCATTACTTTGAATACCAATAATTGAAAGTAGTCTCTATTCTGTTATTATTGATTTACATTACAAGCTATCAGAATTTCATCTTCATTTTTGGCCATATCAGCAACTGCACCAAACTGAATATTTGACTTAGTTTGCTTGTTTTTTGTTTTTCTCGAGTCTGAGCTTCATATTCTCACTATATCATACTATATGAGCCATAAAAGCCTGATGTATCAGATAATATTTTGTCTAAAAGTTCATTAAATGGTTTTATATTTTAAAAAAAGGACTTTTATTTCATATGCCAGGATTTACAGGGTTCATTTTTTATTATTATTTTCAGGTTTGAATGGAAAAAACCCTGATTTTTAATGTAATCTCAGTCTCTACATTGTACATTGATTGACTTCCTTTGAAGCTGATTTATGAATTATTAATTGAGTGATTATTGACGTTCCTCCCCCTCAAAGGGTAGTGTGGTCTATGATCCAGACTTTGATGTTTTTAATGAGATCGGGCACTTGTGCAAGCTGTGCAAAGCCATCAGTGCCAATGCCAAGCTGGTGAAGCCTGGTGGAGCTCAGTGTTTGCCGTCAGGTGAGGGAGAATCATCCACGAGTTCTTCTCATATTCCCTTTCAGTCGGTCAGTTTTACCACGTCCCGTTTCTCTCTTTCAGGAAACAGCCTCACATCCATTCTGCCCTTACTTCACCCGGAGTGTCAATCTCTCCCCGAGCCCAACCTCTTGCCTGGCCAGCTGTCCCATGGTGCAGTGGGCATGCAGGGCGGGAGAGTGCACTGGATCTCTATGGCTTTTGAATCAGTGAGTTCACTACTGCATTTCAATAGTTCACACAAAAATGTCGTGGAGTCATTTTATGGTGCATTTTCCCCTTTTGATATGGTGCATTTTAGAGAGTGTGACAGCCAGTGTTGGGGAGAGTTATTTTTAAAGGTACAACAAATGACATTACTTTTTTATTGAAAGTAACTTTTAATTTTTTTTTTTTTTTTTTTTTTTTTTGTGTGTGTTACTTTTTATCACTTGGACTCGCTCGCTCGCTTCTGTAAGACTGGAAAACTGGTTGGAGAAACTGTCCTGACCACATGGTCTATTGAAACAAAGGAACTTGCTGATAATTAACATTCGACCTCCCCCTCACGCAGTCTCACCTGATTTACATTTCATTCTCTCACCCAGTAACAGCTAAAACTCACATAAGAATATATATATGGTTTAATGTGAATGATTATTGTGTTTAATATCATTTTAAAGGTCTCAGGGTGGCTGGTTCAGATGTCTCATTCCAAATAAGTAAAACAAAAGGAAATAAGGTTTTTAAGAGTTTAGGAATAATTGGCACACAAAGGAATGTGGTCTCTAGGCACTCCCAAAGGTGTAAATTCATGAATGCTAATTTCCACTGTTCTTTGCAGATGGTCAAACTTCTACCCCCAGCAACGGTGGGGGAATACAGTAAATTTCCACTAAACTCTAGTTTTACATATCAAATGAGGTCTGGCTATATAAGGAAAATGCAACGAGAGCTCAGGGCTCTTTCTGTATCTCAGATAGCCCGTGAGGATTAGCTCATGTAGTTCTTAAATGTTGGGTTTGCATCTATTTCTCTTATCCTAAAGCATTTGATGTTCTGTATTGATGATCTTTGAACTGATTATGAAATTGGCATAATACTTTTACCTGACATAATAAATTTTTATATTGGTTTATTCTAACAGACTTTGACTTCATTTCCATTGGAGTTAAAAGGAATAGTCAAACATTAACATATATTTAATGATGCATAGATATCATTGAAAAACTTTTTCATTTTATGGAGTCAGATGAAACGAGTTAATACATAAGATAAAATGTATTGAATTTAATTAAAAATCCCTTTACTCATGGGAAGAGACGGAACGCACGTTGAGACCTTCACCACTGATTTGAATGCCGCCATTGGATCAAATTAGACGGCCTTACACTTCCAGGTCTTTGCATTGGTAATGTATTTTAGCACAGTATTGTATTCAACAACATAGCCTCATACACCTTGACTTTCTTTTAAAAACACATTTACAATATTATTATATTCTGACCACTTCGAATATTTCCTGACCACTACAGCTTCGCCATACAAAATATCTCTTAAAATCCCCCTGGGGTGAAAATCTAATGTTTAATGTTGTTTATGTGTCTATGTGGTGTTTTTAATATGCTTTAAGACAAACCATGTGCAAATTCAAAGTCAACAGCATTGCTGAGTATTTTCTCCTTAAAACTGCAGTGAACCAAAGACAGTCTCCAAAACACGGTTTGAAATCGCTGGTGTTTCTGACGTCACAAACTACCTTGTAACCAATCAGGTCAACGAGCCAGCGGGCTGTAGCATATCATGAACAGCGATTAAGTCTCGAGAGATGCCAGGTTATCCCGTTATATTTTTTTGTTGATATGAAAAAATCAGGTAGATTTAGCAATATTGCGGGTGTATGATGTATATTCCGATGTTATGATGAACTATATGCCTTTCTCCACTGACGGTCTGAGTTGTTTAAAGCGTTTCTGATAATTGTTAGAAGGCAGACTGAGTGAGATGGCGAACGGGAACATCGTTTGTGTAACATTAGCAACACATTATTAGCTGTATGATAACATAGTCAAGCAAAAGGCTAATCATATTAATTACCGTTATGTGTCCGACATTGTAAAGAGCGATACCATTGTGCAGCGTTTACTTCAGTAAGTTGGCCGAGTGGATCTGTGATCTGGCGTGAGTGAGTGGAGGCGGGGCTGATTAGCATATTCATGTTTCCACGTATACTACTGTAAATGAAGCAAGGGTGTAGAGTTACATTCAAGCTATTTTAAGCATGAATAACTTTTTTCAAGGAAATATGACAAATATGTAATTGTGGTGATCACAGATGAGTTTTAAGGGATAAAATAAATGACTACAGGGGGACTTTAACATTACGGGTTATATTACCTATCCGGTTGTTAAGTCGTGACGTAACCACTCTCCGATAATACTGTTTCCGGGTCCAAAGGCCGGGTCCTCTCTACCTACCTACCTACCGCTTTCGCCCGAGTTTTAACGTGTTCCCGTGTTGTTTAAATAGATCGGAGTTAAAAAACAAGTGACATTCAACTGTCATTCTACCGCTTTCCCTGTGACGAGAAAGATAAGAGAAAATGGCTGCAGTTGATAAGGTAAGTTACAAATCTTAAACGAATGAAGAAACTTTGGCGCCAGTGGGTGCTATCCCTTAATCCCTAGTAACACCCACTGGCACTGAAGCGAAAAAAGCCCTTAAGAAAAGGGTTTATTTAGTCTAGGATCTGGAGTGGACGAGCGGAGCGCTTGGGCCCGGAAGAGGCTAAACATCACGCGTGACGTCAGACTTAACAACCGAATACCTACTGTGCAACAATTGAATGTCATGCTGTGTTTGGGATTCAAACAAATAGCATATCCATAACAGACCGAGAGCTGATGAGTAATATTCAGAGAGAAGAAAATGTTTTTAAGAGGTTTTTGAAGGAGAGAAGAGATGATTGGCAGAGGATTGGAGTGATGTGCTTATTCTTTCTTGTGTGAGGGATCAAGCGGGCTGTAGAGTTTTGAACATATTGTAATCGTCTGATATTTTTAGCTGAAAGGCCATAATGAAGTGAGTTACAGTAATCTAGTTGAGATGTGACAAAGCCATGTACAACAGTTTCAGCATCCTGCTGACTAAGAGAGGATCGAAGACGAGAGATACGGTATTATGTAGGTGGAAAAAAGCTGTCTTTACCACTTTACCAATGTGATTATTAAATGAAAGAGTGGAATCAATGAGAACTCCAAGATCTGTCGTAGAGGGCATTATCAAGTCACCATCCAAATCTATCAGTTGACCAGATAGTTTTTCAACTGTTGATAGATTCAGTATTACCTCAGTTTTACCTGAGTTAAATTTAAGGTAATTTGCCTCCAGCCAAAGCTTGAGTTCCTTGTTGAAGTTAATGTAGGCGGAGGAAACACTGAGGTGGGAGGTGTGCTAAAATAAATCTGAATGTCATCAGCAGTGGAAGATAAACCCATAGCGTTTGATTATTTGTCCAACTGGTAACATATAAATAGTGAAAAGAAGAGGGCCCAAGACAGAACCTTGAGTTAACCTTGATTTGTGCTTCTGGTAACAAATTGTTGCCTCCCTGTCAAATAGGAGGAAAACCATGCAGTCAAAGGCTGTGCCAGTTATTCCAATTGCTGATCGAACTGCATTAAGAGCTTCCCTAT
The DNA here is from genome assembly GCF_029890125.1 of Rhinichthys klamathensis goyatoka. NCBI lineage: Eukaryota > Metazoa > Chordata > Actinopteri > Cypriniformes > Leuciscidae > Rhinichthys > Rhinichthys klamathensis. The sequence goes on along the minus strand of NW_026606587.1, from coordinate 11,503,759 downwards.
ACTGCTGAATGTGTTCAGTATATGCCAAGGAGTGAACAATAAGGCCAGTTTTCTTATAAAACCTTTCTAGATGGCAGCCCTTGGTTTTCATTTCCCTAAGCTCAGTGTTGAACTGCGGAGAAGTGCAAGAAGATGGAACGTATCTAGATTTTAAGGGAGCATACTGATTCAAAGTAGTAGAAATACTTTCTTCATAGACATTAAGAATGTCTTCTGCACTGGGAAGACTGAAACAGGCAGAAAGTAAGTATATACACTGTTAAAAATTGCTGTAAAAATACAGCCAATTTCCAACAGTAAAATACTGTTATTTCAATAAACAGTTTTATCCTGTAAATTTACAGTCTATGTTCCATAAATTAATTGCTTGCTGTAAATTTACAGCATTTATGTGTAAACCTATTTGTTCCTGGAAAAAACAGTATTGGACTGTAAAAAATAGCACGTGTGGGCGGGGCATCTTCAACGCGGTCTCTTTTCGAACAGAAAGCAGTCAAAGAACAAAATGGTTTCGCAACACTCCTGCTGTCTTAAAGAAGGCCACTGTTCAAGGTAAGTTTATTTCTTTGCTGTTATTCTATTATGTTGCTCCAGAGTCCCAACCTGTAAAATCGCCTTTTTTTATGAGGTTTTTTTTTTTTAACTGCTTACTGAGCGCGAATCGCGTTTTGCAGACAGAGCTCGACGGTTGAGACATTTCGCCTAGCTGCTAATGAATGCTCTCTGAGCTCCGATTACTAACGTAAATCTATGCGATTATTACTGCGAATTCTTTGCTTGGCTAAAGTTGTTACCATTTAGAAATTAGTTGGGCTTTCTTTTGTAGTAACCTAACCCTTAACTCGATTTATATGAATTTGTGATTCAGTAACGTTACACGGTGCGAATCTTGCATCAATTCGCATAATATCATGCACATAAGATGGAGAATAATTACAAAACAACTCGAAATATCCAGATCCAATGTTGTAATTAAAATGTAGTGGTCAATTTGTTTAGTTTCCATGCAAATAATATTAAAATTCCCAAAGCAAATTAGATATGTATTTTTTCTTTGTTCGATTTAGTGATGCGTTTTTGTGAGATTCACATGTAAGTTAGGCCTAACGTTATAGTATTAAGTCAAAGAGGTTGTGTTTGAAAGACGAGGCAAAGACGAATATTCTTTGCGGCGCGAAACACGTTTTTGCAGACAGACAGTTATCAACAGCTGAGGCATTTCACTATTCAATGTTCTCCGCACTCTGACGTCGATTTTCTTTGCTTGGTTAAAGATTTCGAAATAATTATTTTCTTCTTTTTTCCTAGGAATCCTTCACTTGATGTAAATGTTTTACTGAGACAGTTTGCCTTAATCTTTGGTGAGTTTCACGCCATGTATAACTTACTTGCAAACTTACTTTTGTGCACAATCATGCAGTAACGTTACCATTTTTGCATTTGATATTCCAGAAGTAACACAGAAGCAAGGATGACCGACACATGAGCTTCACAATTCTCTGTCACGTCACTATGTCCCTGGTGAACAATCTTATGACAGTAGATCGTAAGTAATGATTTATAGTTCATTTAGTATTTTTTTTATTTTTGTTTTTCTTACACAAAAATAAAATGAGTTAAAACGATTATTATTTTTATTACACACGTCTATCGTTTGGCTTCAGATTTAGAAGACATTGATTCATCCACGGTGGTCTTGTGAATTAATGTTACGATCGTGGTGTTGTTTTTTAAGTGACAAAAGAATTAAGATTAGTTAAGTACATTAACATGATCATTTTATGTTTCTTTTAAAAGTGTTTGCAGAGTATGTGATCACTTTTTGCAATGTGCTTTATTTTAGCACTAAGATTTTCTTGATTTTCTTTACTCTCAGACCTGGATTTCCTCTCAGACCAGATCTGTCAAAAGCTGATGTGGGACGTATTGGCTGTTTTTTGCCTCTTCCTACATTTCTTCACCCATTGGTTCTCGTGATTATGTCCTCTCAGATCTGGAATTCCTCTCAGGCCAGATCTTTCAAAAGCAGGTTTGGGATATTTTGGCAGTGTTTTTTTTTTTTTTTTTTTTTTTTTTTTTTTTGCCTCTATCAAGGATTTTTCATCCATTGGTTCTCAATGTTTTCCTCTCAGACCCAGACTTAATCTCTGGCCTGGTTGCTGATGTGACATTTTGGCTGGTTTTAGTTTTTTTTTTTTGCCCCTTCCTAATGTTTCTGTTTGCCTACTGGTTCCTCTCATTGAATTTTAAAATGTATTTTCTGTGACTTTTTTTCCTTAAATACTGTTATTGTATTGTTAAAACCTGTTACCTATTTTAAATAAATGGCAAACAATGTACTAATACATAATCTATTTTGTCTTAATTTTTTCCATTGAGTAAAAAGTCTGTTTGGAATGTCTGTATACATTATGCTACATATAGGGATGTTAATAGATATCAGACAATAGAGTAAATAAAAAACAGTATTTATATTCTAACTCTATGCTGCCAGTACTTTGTGAAATTACAGCACAGCCTTAAAATTAAAAACTGTAAAATTACGGTAAAGGGCTGGAACCACAGCTGCCAGTACTTTACTGTGAAATTACAGCATTGTTGAAACAGTAAAATTACGGTAAAGGGCTGGAACCACAGCTGCCAGTACTTTACTGTAAAATTACAGCATTGTTGAAACCGTAAAATTACGGTAAAGGGCTGGAACCACAGCTGCCAGTACTTTACTGTAAAATTACAGCATTGTTGAAACCGTAAAATTACGGTAAAGGGCTGGAACCACAGCTGCCAGTACTTTACTGTAAAATTACAGCATTGTTGAAACCGTAAAATTACGGTAAAGGGCTGGAACCACAGCTGCCAGTTCTTTACTGTAAATATACGGGTGAATTTTTTACAGTGTAGTATTATATATCATTTTAGGAAGACGGTAGACCAGTATTATAAGCAGGAGAGACTGACCCGTGATTTGAAATGCTGTCACATCATGGAAAGCAGACAGCTCAATATGAAGACTCTGGCGATAGACCACCGCCAGACCCCCTCCCCCGCCTCCAATTCGGGTCTTAGTCAAAATACCGGGAGGAGAGCGCAAATTGAGTTCAACAAAGTCATTTAATGTTCTTCTGTGAGCATCAGCATATCACAGTTATTATCAGAAATTAGGTCCCGGAGAACCAGTTAATGAACGAGTGTTGAGTAGGGCAAATTCCCACACTGCTGGAGACTCTTGTTAAGCACAGAGTCATTTCTGATCTTTTCTAGTGGCCTTAGAGAGGATAAGCAAGCTCTGCGGTGTACGTATAGAAGATGACTTCCGTGTGCTTAATCTGTGAGACCAGATAGAGGGAATGGAAGCAGGCGAAGTGCAGTTCTTTTTAATAAATACAATAGAACTAGCCTGGTTAAAACCAGACCATTCTCAGTTGTAACTGAGTTATGGTCTGGCAAAGCGTCATAGACAAGTCATTTCCAGAGGGGCGTCACCAACGGACGTCGCGGATAGACCTAAACCCAATCAGAGCGATGAAGGAGATGACGTATGCAGAGCGGCGGAGAAACATCTCCGAGTGTTGTCCTTTGCTCGGTTTTTAACAAAAAGGAAACGTTCAAATCGCTTAAAACAGACGCGATAGCTGATTCGAACGAGTGATGTTCGACGGCGGCATCCATCTTTGTAATGTAGGCTACAAAATCTGCTTCAAAATCCCAGCGCTGTCGTCATCGTGTAAAGCCCGCCCCAACGTTTCTGATTGGTGCCGCGATTTTGATGGATTGGAAATGGGCTTGAATGCAGTAGCACCTCAATGCAGAAACTGAAACAGGAAACACCCACCCTCAGAACGATCCAGTGCTGGTCGGACCAATCAGACTCTATGCTACAGGACTGTTTTGATCACGCGGACTAGGAGATGTTCCGGTCGGCCTCTGATGACGACATCGAGGTTTACGCTGATAGCGTAACATGTTTCATCAGGAAGTGCGTAGAAGACGTTGTTCCGACCAAAACAATACGGATTTACCCGAACCAGAAACCATGGATTAATAGCGATGTTCGTGCAGCACTCAATGCGCAGACCTCCAAAAAACTTTCAGAGCAGCAAAACGCCAATACAGGGACAAGATTGAAGGACAGTTCAACACCACCGACTCTAGAAGTATGTGGAAGGGAATTAATATCATTACGGACTACAAAGGAAACATAAACTCCACAATGAACAACACCTCCTCTCTCCCAGATGAGCTAAACACTTTTTATGCTTGTTTTGAGGGAACTAACACCCCCCTCGCAGAGAGAGTTCTCACGGCGGAAGCTACAGAGGCTAGTAAACTCTCCGTCTCTGTAGCGGATGTAACCCGATCCTTCCGACGGGTGAACATCCGTAAAGCTGCGGGTCCAGACGGTATCCTGGGCCGCGTCGTCAGAGAGTGCGCGAACCAACTAGCTGATGTTTTTACGGACATTTTCAATCGGTCCCTCTCCTTGTCTGTAGTCCCCACATGCTTCAAAACGTCCATCATTGTACCTGTACCGAAGCAAACCAATATCACCAGCTTAAATGACTGGCGTCCTGTTGCTCTGACCCCCATCATCAGCAAATGCTTTGAGAGACAAGTCAGAGATTACATCTGCACTGTTCTACCTCACTCACTGGACCCACTGCAGTTTGCATACCGCAATAACCGCTCCACTGATGATGCTATTGCATCTACAATACACACTGCTCTCTCCCACCTGGAAAAGAGGAACACATATATGAGAATGCGGTTTGTAGACTACAGCTCAGCATTCAACACCATAGTGCCCTCCTTGCTTGATGTGAAACTCCGGGCTCTGGGCTTAAACAGCTTGCTGTGCAGCTGGATCCTGGACTTCCTGTCAAACAGACGTCAGATGGTTAGAATGGGCAGCAACATCTCCTCATCACTGACCCTCAACACTGGAGCCCCACAGGGCTGTGTTCTTAGCCCACTCTTGTACTCCTTGTACACAAATGACTGCGTGGCAACTCACAGCTCCAATACCATCATCAAGTTTGCTGATGATACGACGGTCGTAGGTCTGATCACCGACAACGATGAAACGGCCTACAGAGAGGAGGTGCTCACTCTGACACACTGGTGTCAGGAGAACAACCTCTCCCTCAACATCAGCAAAACCAAGGAGCTAGTGGTCGACTTCAGGAAGAACGACAGAGAACACAGCCCCATCATCACCATCAATGGAGCTCCGGTGGAGAGACTCAGCAGCTTCAAGTTCCTCGGTGTCCACATCACAGAGGAACTCACATGGTCCGTCCACACTGATGCCCTCGTGAAGAAGGCTCATCAGCGCCTCTTCTTCCTGAGACGGCTGAGGAAGTTTGGAATGAACCGCCACATCCTCACACAGTTCTACACCAGCACCGTCGAGAGCATCCTGACTGGCTGCATCACTGCCTGGTATGGCAATACTACCAGCCATAACCGCAAAGCCCTGCAAAGGGTGGTGCGCACTGCCAGCCGTATCGTCGGAGGTGAGCTTCCCTCCCTCCAGGAAATATATGCCAGGCGGTGTGAAGAAAGCTCGGAGGATCATCAGAGACTCTAGCCACCCAAGCCATGGGCTGCTCTCACTGCTACCATCAGGCAGGCGGTACCGCAGCATCAGGACACACACCAGCCGACTCCATGACAGCTTCTTCCTCCAAGCAATTAGATTTCTAAACTCTTGATCCCTCATGATCAATTCCATAAACAGTCTAACTGGCAACACAGCACAACATAACCTACTGCATATTACATGATGTGCATATATATATATACACATATATATATATATATATATATATGTATATGTATATGTATATATATATTTCCACCTTATGTGTATCTATTGTATGTATAAATATTTATTTTTATATTTTGTATATTGTAGTATACTGTACATTGTTGTATATTGTATATTGTATATTATTTATTGTTTTGTTAGTGTATATGGTACTGTGAGTAATTTGTGCACACATTAGATGTGTATTCTATGTAAATCTGATGTTTGCTGTTTGCTGTAAATTGTTTACGTCACATCGTGTCATGACTGCTATGTTGCTCGGAACTGCACCTAAGAATTTCACACACTGTTGTACTTGTGTATATGGTTGTGTGACAATAAAAGGATTTGATTTGATTGATTTTTGATGCAGTACATGAGATCCACGGGGAGGAGTCGGATCAAGATCCAAGGGGTGGAGATGGGTAGGATTAGGGGTGGGTTTAGGGATCAGGGGGCGGAGATGGGTTGGCTTAGGTATATGTAAGGTGGATTTCATGTACTGCATTGAGAACCATCTCCTTGAATGAGCTCTTTGCCAGACTAACTTTCAGAGCAAATCTAAATTTGCCGGAAGTAGTCTGGGTTTTCCCAGGCTACAATAGAACGTGATACATTCTAGGAAAGGTGGTCATGAGTAGCCTAGTCTAAAAAGCTTTCTAATTTATGTTGGTGCAGGACAATGTTTTCTTCTTTTCATCAGTTTTTTCATCACTTTTTAGTTATTGGCCGTTTTAGATCTCGCTTGACTTTCTCTATAGCGTTTCAAAGTGGTACATTCTCAATAGAATTCAAATGGGTCGCATATTTGGTCATCAGAGCCGCTATAGAAACGGCTCGCGCAAATCTTTTACAATTTTGGAGCGATTCACTGATTCGTACTCCACTCATGCAAAATGAAAAGGTTGGGCTTCAGTCATATTGCGCAGAGAATTGGTCCATTCAGTTCGGCTTATAAAAGCTCAGAAGTAACGCTGTATACAATTAATTGGTCAGAGTACTGGCAACATGTGAGAAGTGCTAATACGCAGTGGTGGAATGTAACGAAGTACAAATACTTTGTTACTTTACTTAAGTAATTTTTTCACGTATCTGTACTTTACTTAAGTAGAATTAATAGTGCATACTTTTTACTTTTACTTCGTTACATTTTGCAGCAATTATTATACTTTCTACTCCACTACATTTCTACAACGTTCTGTTACATTTTCGTTAAATTTTCTAATCGGTTTTCCCCTGCCAAAACGTCATCCTGACTGTCCGTTCATCGCATGTTTCTGTCTCACCACCAGTAAAGTTTGGTTGCCATAGATATATCAACCCCGAGTCCCGGTCCCGGTCACACTAAATGCGTCTCTATAGCACGCAGTGTGTTTATCGTGCAATTTATACGCAAAAATTAGTTTTTACATGCATAGGAAACGCATTGGTAGGTTTAGTAGTGATGTGGGGTGCGTGTGTATTATACGTTTGGTTAGGATTAGTATGGCAAGCCAAGAGGTTCAGAATTACGCCATAAATGAATCGCGTTTACAGCCAAACGCCGTCATACGGCGTTTTAACATAATATGTGTTTATATATATATATATATATATACACTCACCGGCCACTTTATTAGGTACACCTGTCCAACTGCTCGTTAACACTTAATTTCTAAGCAGCCAATCACATGGCGGCAACTAGGCATGTAGACATGGTCAAGACAATCTCCTGCAGTTCAAACCGAGCATCAGTATGGGGAAGAAAGTTGATTTGAGTGACTTTGAACGTGGCATGATTGTTGGTGCCAGAAGGGCTGGTCTGAGTATTTCAGAAACTGCTAATCTACTGGGATTTTCACGCACAACCATCTCTAGGGTTTACAGAGAATGGTCCGAAAAAGAAAAAACATCCAGTGAGCGGCAGTTCTGTGGGCGGAAATGCCTTGTTGATGCCAGAGGTCAGAGGAGAATGGCCAGACTGGTTCGAGCTGATAGAAGGGCAACAGTGACTGAAATAACCACTCGTTACAACCGAGGTATGCAGCAAAGCATTTGTGAAGCCACAACACGCACAACCTTGAGGCGGATGGGCTACAACAGCAGAAGACTGCACCGGGTACCACTCATCTCCACTACAAATAGGAAAAAGAGGCTACAATTTGCAAGAGCTCACCAAAATTGAACAGTTGAAGACTGGAAAAATGTTGCCTGGTCTGATGAGTCTCGATTTCTGTTGAGACATTCAGATGTTAGAGTCAGAATTTGGCGTAAACAGAATGAGAACATGGAACCATCATGCCTTGTTACCACTGTGCAGGCTGGTGGTGGTGGTGTAATGGTGTGGGGGATGTTTTCCTAGCACACTTTAGGCCCCTTAGTGCCAATTGGGCATCGTTTAAATGCCACGGCCTACCTGAGCATTGTTTCTGACCATGTCCATCCCTTTATGGCCACCATGTACCCATCCTCTGATGGCTACTTCCACCATGTCACAAAGCTCTAATCATTTCAAATTGGTTTCTTGAACATGACAATGAGTTCACTGTACTAAAATGGCCTCCACAGTCACCAGATCTCAACCCAATAGAGCATCTTTGGGATGTGGTGGAACGGGAGATTCGCATCATGGATGTGCAGCCGACAAATCTGCGGCAACTGTGTGATGCCATCATGTCAATATGGACCAAACTCCCTGAGGAATGCTTCCAGCACCTTGTTGAATCTATGCCACGAAGAATTGAGGCAGTTCTGAAGGCAAAAGGGGGTCCAACCCGTTACTAGCATGGGGTACCTAATAAAGTGGCCGGTGAGTGTATATATATATATATATATATATATATATATACCGTATATAGTAAGGGTAGGCTATATAGTAAGCTTGATGTGTATATTGCCTAATTGCAAGCTTGTTCAGAAATGGTGACAAAAACTTAAAATATAACTGCTTTTCCATCATATTGAACATCATTATATGAGTATTAGGTTGAATGAGTTAGAATTAATTGTTTTATTAATCATTAGAATATAGACATTAAGAGAATAAATTGTTATGCAAGTACTTTTACTTTTAATACTTAAAGCTGCAGTCCGGCATTTTTCCTCTTTGTCGCCATCTCTGTTCGAAATCTGCAATTGCAGTCATTCGCGGAATTATCAACTTTACGTGGGTTGTAGTTCAACACCCTCGACACGGCACAGCGCGGATGAACACAGTGTTTGAGGAGAGTGTGCAGCTGTCAGTCACCGCGCCGATGTGGATATTGTCATTCAGAATCACAGATTATTCTTTTTGGAAGTATGACCAACATAACAATTTTCACCGGGAAATGTCATCTGAACTAGTAAGAAACATTCACTTTTGTTCTGGTTCTGACATTGCAGTAAATCGCGCTGATTAAATCTAACAATTGCTTATAAATTATCATTTCACGCAAAACCGTGCAAAGTAGCTATACTATGTTCTCAAATTGTTAATGTTAACAACGTCAGCAAGCATTGCGTGACTACATCATGTAATGTCCTTCCGATATTATCCTTGTTTTCGCATGGGTCCGGTTGCAGTCTCTTTTTTTCTGTAGCCACTCCGAAGTCCGAACGAAGTCTTTTGCATGTTACAGCGGGTGAGTCTCTAGTTGTCACTGATGATGATCGTCGTTTGAACCTTTCTGGATCCGCCATCAAATTGATAAGTTTAATTATATCAAGTGCTGTGAGAAAAGGCTATAAATCTCTACCTCCAACATCCTCACACGCAATATAGCTTATAGCCGAGACTCCTTTATGTGTACAGATGTGACGTAATGACGCAAAGACATGCTCGAATCTCCCGCGGAAATCCACCAGTACCACTAAAATTAAAAACATTATTAGCCTACAAGCTTACCGTTTTGCATCGAGCTAAGGCAAGCAGATTGTTTTGAACACTGGCTGGTTATGTATTTTATCAAATATGTATTTTGGATAATTTTTAACCCAAAAAAAGCTACGGACAGCAGCTTTAAAGTAAATTTAAAATCAGGTACTTTTTACTTTTTACTTAAGTAGGGTTGTCATTGTGGTACTTCTACTTTTACTAAAGTAAATATGTCTCTGGTTATTTGTACTTTTACTTAAGTACTGAGATTCAGTACTTCCTCCACCACTGCTAATACGCAAGAAAAAGTGAGGGCACTTAAAATAAAGAAGTGCCAGGGGCGTTTCCTCTGAGGAGGCAAGGGAGGCAGTGCCTCCTCAAAAAATTAGATGAGAAGATAATCCATATTATAAAAATAAAACAATGCAAATATTACGAAACGTGACATTAAAAAGTGTATTAAATCACTGTTTTTTCTAAAGTAACACTTAAGTAGCATTGAGTTTTAACAGACCATCTTAAACGTGCATGGGGTTTGGCAGAGGGTTATTGAGATTGAATGGGGGAATGTCACGTAAGAGAAGGCAATGCCTTAATCGCACTATGATTGGATATGATTGGTTTGTGCGATAAATCCCGCCTCTTGTTTTCATGCCCGTTCACGAATCATTCTGAATGAACAACATCATGGCGTTAATGGAAGACTGATTAAAAAGTAAGTAAACAACTCACACACTTATGGTGTGTTCACACCGAACGCGAATAGAGCGTAAAATACGCGTCTATCGCGTCTAGTTAGACGCTTGAATCTTCCGCTCGAGTTCAAATTTTTCAACTTGCGCGGAAGACGTTCGCGGCAAACGCGTCGCCCAATTCGTGTCATTCGCGACGCCCAGCGCGAATGATGCGTCTTTTCGCGTCTTTGCATTGACTTTGTATGTAATCTACTCGCGCAAATAATTTAATTCGCATTCGGTCGGTGTGAACGCCATATGACCGCATTATGTCACGTCAAAATCAAACTTGAAATGTCCTAAAAACATGACGACTGTGTTTTTTTTAGTAAGCAATCATCTTCGTGTCTGTGATCAGTTGTTTATCGAGCTTGATGACTGAAAATAAGTTGACTATTAAAAAGAACAGCTGAACATCATGCCTTCACTAATAAAATATATTGTTTAAACTGTTTCGTTATTATTTTGGAATAGATGTAAAAATGCTTAAAAAAACTAAATTGATGAGATTTATACTTTAACGTAAACATATAAAATAGAACTGTATTAGAATCGGTCTTTGTCAGACACGTGGGTTTGTTGTGTGTGACGTCACCGCAGGCGCCATTTTTGAGGTATCGCTACTGACTGTGAGCATTGAAGAGATTACAAGAGTATAACAAGTAAATAACTCGCAAAACTGGAGAAGCACAAGAAAACCGAGGAAATGCCCTACCACAATAAACTCGATAAATATGGCAGGTACCGTTATTTGGAGAAATTGTCATCCATTCAGAACATAGATCCATATATGAGCTGACTGCAGGAAATTGGAGTGCTGATCCCGCATTGCTTTCTCATCCTCATACTGGGACATTGTCAACTATCTTGTTTATGGTATAAGCGCATACCAGTGAACAATTTAAAAACTATAAATCTCTTAAAAGGATGTTAAATCTCTTAAAATCTCTTTAAGGATGGTTTAGTTTTAAAAAAATAATGAAAAACACAATTCTCCAACAACAGAATACCCCTGCATCGATACCTTACAAATGGCGGCTACGCCCCATAATGCACTTCGTGTATCACGAGTGTGACGTCACCTGACAAAGACCGATTGTACTTTTTATTTTATTTGTTTATGTATTGTGTATTGTTATGTATTGTGTATTGTATATGTATTGTTTAGGCCTAATGTAATTTTTATTTAACCTGGAAAATGTGACAACATTAAGTGTAAATGGGACATGAATTTACATTTAATTAAAAAAAAAAACTAAACAAAAGAAAAAAACTGTGAGGACTTTGCCTCTTCATTTCAGAATACCACTGCAACACTTGGTGACAGCATCATTTTCAATACTTGCAAGAATTTTAATGCAACTCTTTCTTAATTTTCATTGTCTCTATGATTCAGACCACCTACAAGGGAAAGTCTTCGTTTCAGACTCACTCTGATTTCCTGCAATGGGAGAGTTTCCTGCAGAAGCAGCTCGCCTCACTTCCAGCGTCGTCTGCCTTGAGACGAGGCTTCCAGACCTGCCAACACTGGAAACAGATCTTCATGGAAATTATAGGCAAGAGAGCAAAAATAGAACGTGGCAAAGACAGAAACCAGCTTCGATAAAAAAGGCTCTGCTTGAACAAATTAGCAATTTAAGAGCGATTAGTCTGAGTCGCAGACATCATTAACATGAGTGCTCAATAACCTCACTCTCAACAAATGACAATAATGAATCTGCATTCAGATTCTCTATTTATATGACATTTAACATGGATCGACTTCCTCCCTGAACTGCTCTTTATGCACTAACTGTAGGTGTAGAGAGCGCCCTCTACAGTCTCCTGCTGTCACTTGCCATCTGCATCGCAGCAGTAGCTGTGTTTACTGCACATCCACTTCTGCTGCTGCCAATCCTGCTGAGCATTCTGGGTATGTCATACCTTTGCAAATATTGAGTCACTGCACAAAATATTAATATTAGTTTGTTAGTATATCATTTCAACCCAAAAATCACAGGAAGAAAATTAAGCCTACATTTTACTAACATTGTAATAATGTACACATGCTTGTAAAATAACACCGATTACAGTACATGAGAGTCATTGAGAATAATGAGAATTACAAAACTAAGATGCATTACTGCAGATGTGCTCACAATTTTAATAAAAATCTAAAGAGGTCTAAAAATAATTTAATTTTATTGTTACATGAAATGATTTACATTATCCCCCTTGAAATAGTTTACCACCATTTTTTTACGGCCAACTAATTTTCACTGAGGATACTTAAATGATGGAGTCATCAAATGCCTTTTTCTTTCATTCTGTTGAATTTAATTGACTCATGTAATATGTATGGTGAAAATCATTGCCTTTGAAATGTGCAGCTTTATTCCCCTCTCATTTATATGTTAATACAATATGCCAGACATGACCATAATTTAACTGGCTTTCAACCAGGAATATTATCACCAGTGATTACTCAGACTGAACGAATATACAAATTATGTGAAATGAAAAGAGACTCTGAAAATCATCCCACTTTTATGTCCAGCTAAACAAGGAAATAGATTTAGAAAATGAGCAATGATGCTTGAATTCAAGTAGAGGAATGGATAAAATCAGTGAAAAGGACAAAAACAGAACCAGGGTGTTTATGAGCAGCTTAAAAAAGACCTATTATGCTTTTTATGAAAAAGTTCTGTTGCAAAGAAAGCACAGTATCACTTCAAAGGGAGTTCTTCTTTATATTAGAGTCACTGTTTCTGAACTCCAGTCCTCCATAGTAGTCTTGAGTTTTCTTCTGGGAACGAACATGCACGTCACAATATTCGTTATTTAACTAATTCCCGCCCAAGGCAAAATTATTTTTGAGCTATCCAGTGTGTTAAAACTCACGGTTATATGGTAAGTGGCGTGACATTTCTGTAACACGCTCAAAGCAGTTGACAAATCCCAACTCACTGGTCCAGCTGACCAATCAGAGCACATTGTGCTTTCCAGAAGGAGGGGCTTCATAGAGCTTCATTGAACTATATTGGTAACTTGCGACCATAGTTGGTCTTGAAAAACAAGTTGTTTTTTGAACATCCAAGCATGAAAACCCATTCTAGTAGAGCCCCAAAACAAAATCAAGACTTATAATAGGCCTCTTATAATAGTGCCTCTTTAAAATAAGTCTTAAATCTTGAAATGACTTCATAACGCGTGTGTGTGTTTTGGCACTTACAGGTATGGTGTGTCTGGTGGTGGCGGTGATGTATTGGCTCGGGTGGGAGATGGGTGCTGTTGAAGCCATCTCTCTCTCTATATTGGTGGGCTCTTCGGTGGACTATTGCCTGCATCTAGTGGAAGGCTATCTACTGGCGGGGGACCCTGAAACTTCAGGACTGGCCAATCACAGTTCGGTATGATTTACAATTATCCATTACTCAACAAATGTTTCAAAATACATCTCCTGTGATGGTGAAATGGAACTGTTTTCATGATATATTCACATCCCTGACTGTTTCATAGGTAGTGATCTGGACACGTACCACCAAAGCTTAGTTGGATCCCGGTTTGGGACATCACTTGAACAGTTAAGACTCTGGGATTTCCTCCCACCATTGTGCCCTAGAGCAAGGCACCGAACCCTGGCGCGCTTCAGGGGAGTCATTTATATTGGTGTAGGATAAGCTACCCTGGATAATACAGTTCGTGTTCGCAGTCGTATACATCAGGTGCCATTTTATACATAATAGCATACAGAGAACTTAACGAAGCCCTGTATAAATAATGGATTATTCTTGATTATTGATTGATTATTGATATTATAACAGTAATAATTTTAGGACTTTAGGTGTGTTCGTGCCATGATTACTATATGACTACCTGGATGTTTTACTCACATCTTTCACATCTGTTTTACTCGAGACAACAACTGTGGCTGAAAATAAAAACTTTATTTCACAATATGTGCACTTACTGAGTACTGTAAGGTAACTACATGGGTTAAGTTCAGGGTTAGTACCTTAGTACCAGGGTTAGGGTCATTACTACAATAAGTATAGTATGTTCACGTGAAACAGGACTGTAAAACAAAGTGCTACCTAAAAACTGTGTAAACACGAACACTGATCCATTCTGACTGCAGTGTCGGGGAGAAAACCTGCTGTTACTGAGAACAAACCCAGTGACTTGGAGTAATGTCAGCATACTGATGAGATAAACACGTCTGATCCTATATTCTGCTGCTCCTACCATTCCTTTCCTCAAGCCCTATGTCTCTCCAGTATTGTGAATTTAATTGCTTACACAGTTACGAAACAGCTAAACATGATGTGCCATTTACATTTGATTTAAACGATAGTAGGTCTATGAGACAAGGAAGTCAATTTTGAAAACATGACACCAAAGTTAGAGTCGTGAAACAGAAAGAAGACGACAAGGTGAGAGTGTTATTTTACGTGAGGTGAATGTTAAGAGTTTTCACAAGTGTCATTTCTTCTCCTTGGGCTTACAGGAGTCCTCCATCAAACGGCAGCTACGGACCCTTGAAGCAGCCAATCACGTCGGTGTTGCCATAGTCTCTAGTGCCGTCACTACAGTGATCTCAACCATTCCACTCTTCTTTTGCGTCATCGTGCCTTTCGCCAAGTTTGGTCAGATTGTGGCCATCAACACGGCAATTTCCATCGCGTTCACTCTCACGGTCACTACCGCGCTCCTGGCGACAATGGGACCCGCCGACTTCACCCGGACACCCAGAGCCGTGGTCAAAGCCGCTCTGGTGGTCCTGATCATGGGTGTCTGTGGAGGTCTGCTTTGGTGGACCGGATCACAGTTTGCTCCTGACACACTGATCTAAATCACACGGCGAATCCCTTCTGCACCCGTTTCAGGCCGAGGAACCTCATTCCAGGTGGATTTCAAGTGTGCATCTGTGATTTGTTTGTGACATAACATACGTGAACATGAACTCATTGGGAAGCAAGTTGGGGAAAATGAAGTATTTAACATATGTGGCGCACTGTTAGAAATTAGGAAACCCTGTACGTGAATAGTGAACAGTCTGCATGAAGGTAGTGAGCCCTGACAGACGTGGGAAATACGTCGGACACATTTAGGCGAATGACACTGTCTTTGCTATCGTGAATAGATCTGTCAGGGACTTGCATTAATGTATGACCAAAAGTGTTGATTGTTCCTCGATATTTTGTTTTATTCACAACATGGAATGAAGAGATTTAGAGGATGTGAGGACATGTCTTACATTGGTTCAAGAGTGATGAAGGCCTGAAGTCTCAGAGGACAAGAACATGAATTCTGTGAATTCCTCTCACGTGCGGGAGCAGGACAACACTGAAGGAGAAAGTCTAAGACCAAGCTACTTTTCACCGCCCTTGAGGGATGTTGCAACAGGGTGGGTGTGTTTAACTTGAGAGTTAATTATTTGAACCCCAAATGTCGAAGTCCTACTGTACATTTTGGTTGAAGTCAACAAGAAATGACATTCACAAGCCGTTTTACTTTTGCAATGCAACATACGTTTTTTTGGAGAGTTTGCAGAGACTCGTTCCTGGGTCAACATATTTTTGTTGATCCTGGAACAACATTTCTGTTCGAAAATTTTGTCCTAACTATATCTCTACCCCTAAACATAAATTATCCCTAAAAACAGAGGGAAAATGATAGGTGAATAACAATGATGTAGGAGCACCTAACCCGAACTGTAAGCCTAAACAACTTGACATAAACTGTAAACTTGTCCCTCAAATCTGATTGGTTGATTGGAATGTTGATCCAGGATCCAGCGAACTGGCTGAAAAGGAAAAGGAAAAGAAACTTGTTTTTGTTAAAGGTGCAAAACGCAAGTCTCTGAGTTTTTGCAGAACTACGCCCCCTCTGGCGACAAGCGAAACTGCAACCAGAGTTGTGCACACTCATGGACCACACGCATCTTTTATTGGATATGTTTTATGTTTCATGTTGTACTATTCTTCCGAACACAATTCCTAGTTTATGAAACTGTTCACTAACAAAGGTAGTAAAACCAATTCTGATTGTACATGTATCTAGCTTACGCTAAAGCATTACACATTTTACGCATCATCATTTGTTGTCATACATAGATTGGCCGTATCAGACATTAGAGACTGGGCTATATCTTACCGTTTTATCAAGAAAAAAGCCAACTGAGGATCCCGTTTGAGACCATGAGCAGACCGGAGATCTCTCCATTTGTTGAATGCCTTCCCGAGGTTGACTCTCGTCTTACTTCGACGCCTGTCTCACTCCAATTTGGACCTTTTGGTGGCATTAGACAAAATGTTTCTTTTCTTTACTTTACGTGGAGTTTGCGTTGGGGTTTGGAATGGACTACAAGCCGGTCTCTTTGAATCCATCTTCTACCTTTGACGCACGAGTTGTCTTCGCTGATGCGGAGAATGGCGGTGCCGGCGAATACACAAACCTGCGAGACATAGCCTGGTGAGCGTGAACGTGCATGACGTCACACCCAGTCTCAAATTCGAGCCCGAATCCCTCTTATATATTTCACTGTACAGGATTATAGAGGCAATCTCAGTGCGCAGAGAAGGGCTCATTCAGCCCATCAGGCAGTTCTTTAAGCATGTATAGGATAGAAAAACAGGTATTTTTAACATTAAAAGTTGCGCAATGCACCTTTAACTAAAACTAAAACAATTAAAAATGATTTTACTTAACTGAAATAAAGCTGAAATAAAATATAAATATTAGATGAAAAACTTTTTCTTTAAAAAACTTGAATGAAAGAAATGTTAGAAATGTTGAAGTACTAAAGTTTCTAAAACTAAAATAATGCCAAAATTAAAATTGGCATTAGTTAAAATGCCAATTGCACATAACAAAATTACTGAAAGATAATTCAAAATATTAACAAATACTATAATAGTGTATATATACATTATTATACGACACTAATAGTATACAAATTATTTTATAATACATTATAATAGTAAAATAACACTGGAAGGAAAGGAACTTTTTTTTCCCCCAACTCAATCTCATTAGAAAACAGCTATTTTATAGTTTAGTGAATTGGTGGTGAATTCATACAATTTAATTCGTACAAAAAAAAAAAAAAAAAAAAAAAGCATGACGGTCCACCCCTAAACAACCATTAGAGGAGCGCAAGAATATCATATGAAAATGTATGAATGAGATTGTGCAAACTCGTACGAAGTTACGTGAAATAGTTCTGAATTTCCATGCGAGTGTGTTGGTTTTCTCTTCGTATAACATGCTCAATAAGGCCAGGAATGTCCATTTTGATTTCATGTTAACTTTAAGGAACAGAAACAAAGGCCCTCGTTTTTTAAAATGTTGCATAGAAACCGTCCAACATTTGATCTTACGATGATTTCTCAACGTACGCACGCACTATACGTACTCTCGACCCAGAAGTACGTCTGCTTTTGCACAAACGCACGGTTTAGAAATGAGGCCCCAGATCTCTCAAACATATAGGATGCTCTATTTCTTATAACAGCCAACATTTTTCCTACCTTTATGTAAGAGGTTCCTGTACATTGTTTTGTATTTGTCAGAAAACCGCTGAAGAGGGTTGCAGTACCGATCGTACTGCCTAGGGCTCTTAGTTGTATTTCAAAGTAAACATGATAAAAAGTAGATTTTTTGTGTGTCTGGATTTTGTAAGTGTAAAATCATGGTGAATTTCATGCTGGCTTTTGTAAGATTCTAGTGAAACAAACATTGAGTTCTGCAGAGTAATGCTGTGCTTCTGTTGTGGTTTGTTAAAATCCCCAGTGAAACCATGTTTGCATTTGTGTTTCTGCACACCAAACGGATCCACTTTACCCGATGTGTCTTTATCTTTTTTGATTGTTGCCATTTATCTGTCTTTCAAAACATACAGACACACAAAGTAACAATGATCGCATGCGACCTTCAATCGGCCTGCTCATTTGACCTCTGGAAATAATACTGCAGTTCAGCAGCAATCCACTTTCAGACACTCGCTGTCCTCCTAAAAGCTCTCCATTGCCCTGTGTGTGTGTGCAGGAATTTACAAACCACACAGAATTCACCTTCACAGGTCTCAGGTTCATGCTAAAAGATTATTATAGAGAAATATTCACATATTAAAGGGATATTATTTCATCATTTACTCACCCTCAAGTTGTTCCAAACCTGTGTGAGTTTCTTTCTTCTGCTAAACACAAAACATGATATTTTGAAGAATGTTGATAACCAAACAGTTTTTGGTCCCCATTGACTTCCATAGTATTTTTTTTCCTACTATGGAAGTCAATGGCAATCATCAACTGTTTGATTACCAACATTTTTCAAAATATCTTATTTTGTGTTCAGCAGAAGAAAGAAACTAAGTGATGACAGAATTGTAATTTTTTGGGTGAACTATGGCTTTAACATTCCATACAGTACATTGTGTACAAAGTGGGAATTTCACAAAGAAATGTGCAGGTCAATTTTCACCTCAAAATTATGTAGAAAATCATTTTGCATCAAGAAAATAAAACCCATTTAGGATTTTGGGTCAAATTGTTATAAGCCAAGTATATTTTTTTTAATACAACGCAATAAAAATTAATAAAAAAAATATTTTAGTACAATAAGCATGATGTCTGATTACAAATATACAATGGCAATATATACTGACAATGGTTGCATGGTTGGTTAAATGTGCTTCATTTTCTTTATGCAAAATATTTAGCAAAATAGATTTTTTTTCATTTGATTTTGGGGTGAAATGTGTCCCATGAAATTCTTGAGTTTCTACAAGATTCTCCCCAAAAAGACAGTCTTTATGGGTATATCATAGAGTATCATATTCCCATTACAACAGTAAAATCAAAAATGCATCTTTTCACTATATTTCTAAATCGCACATTTACATTTGAAAGAGTGAAAATGCTTAAAATACTTGCTTGACTTTAAATAGCTCTTCCCATCAATTCTGCTTAATTTTTAATGTTGGAAATGGTAGATGGGCATTAATAATGCACTGTGGTGACCATTCATAATTGATGATCTGTTATTTCGCAAATTCAATATGTGGTTTGTTTAGAAATCCACACGGTCATCAAGATGAGCAGGAAGACAAACTCCATCCTCAATGTGAACCCAAGACCTTGAAACTATTAGAAAATAATAAAATGCCTCTAAAACGTAGGACTTTTCCCTTCAGTGTTGAGCTTATATTTGGAAAAACACCAGTTATATTACAAAAAAGAAAAGAAAAAAATCATTCAAAGCATTCAAAATTACATTAGAGTGCTTGCCTAGTGTTTTCCTTTAATTTGCTTTCGTACATAGTGTTAACTACTGTAATTGGATTGTTATATTTGGGCTTTTATTCAGTTAATCAAACGGTCAGTCCACAATTCCTGAGTCTACAAGACAAAATGTGACATGAAGCATTTCAAAATGAAAATAACATTTTATGAAATAGATGCACTTGTTAACACTATGTGCAATACATAGGTGAAAATTAGCTATACAATATAAATAAATTGCATCTTTTGTCTGCAATTACACATAGCCTTACTTCTCATCAAGTTATCTATGGTTTAGTGTACTTTGAATACATTAATACATATTTACATACATACATATGATAAAATGCATAAACATGTACCAAGTCTTGTGTGGGAAGGCCGGTCAGGGTGAACAGATCAAGCATATACACTATTATGCTGAGGTAACATTTCAGAAATGTGATAAAACAGATCATTTGAAGCCCACATTCGGCCACAAAACACTCTATTTCTAACAGGAAATAACATGGGCATTAAAAACATTAATAATGCTTAGGAGAATGTGCTTTGCTTAGCAAAATCTACAAGTGCTCCACTACTCTAAAAAGCTATGCTAGGAAGCATATTCAAATACAGAGATGCGAAATTGGCTATAGACGTTCTCTTGGACACACAAAATAAAATCCACTTGAAGAACTGGGATATAAGTTAGTTGATCTTGAGCATTAAGCGTAACCATCCTTAGCTTGCAAGAACAAATATTGAGCAACTTGAGGCTTGAGGTGAACACGTGGCTCGAGGTGAACTGATTCAAAGTTCAGATGGAAGGCATTGCAGAAACGTCTAAAACCCTTTAAAACCCAAAATATGTTTCCTCTAAAAACCATAATCCTCATCATTTGCCTTAATGGATTCCACACACCCAAGTCAAACAGTAGCCAAGTCCTGAAACGATTTAAATCTAGTGTCTTGAAATGATTCGGTGGCTAACAACAATCAGATATCCTGAACCTGAGATTTAAAAGAGCTTTAGGTAAATCCACAAAGGCAAACAGGTGTGAAATGATATCATATGATGAAAAGAGCTGTTGAAACGGAGGAGACAAAGTCGACAGCCTTTGAAGGAGCTTTGCAGGAGAGAGAGAGAGAGGTAGGGAGCAGTGATGTAGACTGCATACTTGGAAATGGAGTGCGGGCACACTTTAGATCCAATAATCAACCCTGGGGACAAGACTATTCAGCACTATTCTGCACAGACTTGACATCTAACATCCTTTTTTTCCAACTGACATTGGACATCAATGGAGAAAGAGCGATTTCAGGTGACTGACATGACTGGGGTTGCAGGGCTCATTTGAAATAGCACCATCCCACCACTCTCCCACACGCTGAGGTACGTTATTGGTACAAATTTAAATATTACACAGTTTTAACAGTTTTTCCCATTGCCAACGATGTAAGAGCAACATCTACCTAGCAATGGGGCACCTTAAGACTGCTAAAAAGGACAATTCCAGGTTTTAACTCAAAATCGTATTGCTGCACAGACAACAGACCTTAGTCAGAGTAGACGCCATATTTAAAAAAATAATTTACTCACCCTCAAGTTATTCCAAAAATGTTTTTCTTCCGTGGAACACAAAAGAACAATATTTCAGAGTTCACAGATTAGTCCATACAATGAAAGTCAATGGAGTCCCATGTTATGTTGTTTTGGACCCCAGTGACTTTCATTATATGGACAAATCCGTTATTCCAAATTGCTTCTTTTGTGTTTCGCAGAAGAAAGTTTGAAATTACATGGGAGAGAGCAAATGATGATAGAATCTTCATTTTTGGTTGAACTACCTTTTTAAGGTCATAGGTCACGTATATTTTTAAGCTTTTTGGAGTCTACCCTGACTATGGTCCATACATGCAGCTTTCATACTATGACTTGTAATTTGTTACGAAAACAAACAAAAAAATTGAAATTTGGGTCATGGGCTGCAAGGAAAGAGCCTGAGAAATAGGAAAAAGGCTAGGATATGTTATAAGAAAACAGCGTTGGAACATCGGGACACAAGAGTGTCCACCAATTTTCATGTGATTGTGCCTAATTTGTTCATGATTGGCAAAGCAGAGAATGAGCGTTTTGAGGATAGAAGCATATTACCAGGACCTTGGAAAAGATGTGTGCTTAAACTAAGGACAACTGAACCAAATGTAGAATTTTCCACCATTCTGTTTTTATGCAAAAACAATTAACAGCCATCAGACATGGGCCACGTTTTGTTTATTAGTCTTTTAATATGATAACTGTTTCTGGAAAACCTCCTGGAGAGTGATAATATCGGGCAGGGAACCTTCTGGACTAGTGGCCAGGAAAAAGCGAGTTATTACAAATGCTGGTGCCATCACTTCCACATTTCCTTCTAGCTGTACCACATGCATCTCTTTGACATACAGTGTCATTTGCTCAAGTAACGACAATGAAACCGGCCCACAATGGCCAACGAGACTCGTTATGAACAAGCAATGCCAATAATGTCAAGAAGAGATGATTGTTTCCACACAGTGCAGCGGTAAATCTCACATTTCAAGGTTGGAAAACCTGCAAGGAACCCCGTCCTGAATGCCCTGCTCCACTCATTTCTCACTTCCTCTATCCCACAGTTGCACAGATGATTGGTTTGGTTGACTGCTTGGTTCTCCTGCAGGAGTTACTCAGTGTATTTGTGTTTTTCAAACGCACTCTTGGCTCATGAAAGATGAAAAATGGGGGGGGGTTCCAGTAGCCGATCAACTACGCCCACCCTCCCATACAATAATCCCTTTCGATTTTGCCCCTATATTGGTATCCAGCAACTGAATACATTCCACCCCCTTCCCCCCTCCACATCTTTCCCCAAATGTAATAATTAAAAAAAGGTAAAAACAAGGTCTACTGCGGAATGGCTTTACTCCTCACAGTCATTAGGGGATGCCAGAACCCCTGTGAACTACTGAGGTGCGGTTGGCGTTCTTGCGGCTGGTCCGTCGAGTCTTGGTGTTCTTTGCGGCCGGGGGGCTCCGAGCGATGGGCGAGACCCTCCCCCTGGGGCCCTTTCGCTTCCCCCTAGGCCCTGCATGGCCCCTCCCGGCCACTAAGGGTCACTTCTTACGGGAGTGGAGTGTGTCCTGAAACTTGGTGCTGGTGTAACGCACGTGGAAGCCCTTTTTATTGATGGTGTCGTCTGAGCGAAATTTGATGACGATGGAGTCGCCAGCAGAATAGATCTCCTCTGGAGGCTGGAAACACAAAGATGGAGGCAGATGTCAACATTTGAGCACACTGGATAGAACTAATTCCGACCGTCTGCTAGACTCTTCACGTCAGAGAGGTCAGATAAATCTGGGCAAGTCATGTAGTGTATTCTGGTCTATAGTTTTTTTTTGTTTGAGACCGACCGTTTAGCCAGTCTGTCTCCTTCCTGACCTGAGCCCCAGTTAGTCACATTTCAACTCTAAGACTATGTGTCATATTACTAGAGAGCAGAGCGGCACCACCCCAGGAGGGATGAATCCCATCTCTTTTCAACAGGTCAGGTCTGCCCCAAAAACTTTTCCAATTGTCTATGAACCCTATGTTATTTTGCGGACACCACTTAGACAGCCAACCATTGAGTGAGGAAAGTCTGCTAAGTATCTCATCACTCCTGCGAACAGGAAGGGCGCCAGAGCAAATTACAGTGTCTGACATCGTACTTGAGAGTTCACACACCTCTTTAATGTTATTTTTAGTGTTCTCCGATTTTAAAATGCTAGCATCAGAATATTTTGGAGTCCCAGTTGAATATTTTCTGGGTTATTTGTATGGCCCTTACGAAGTCATTTTGTGAGGATGCTTTCTTAAGCCCAAAGTACACTTCAGTTTTTTTGCAAATGCTTAGAGTATGCGTACATTGGACTGCCAAATCTTTCAAAGTATACTACATTTGATGTGCTCGAACACAGGCACTCAACGCGTGCACACTACAGTTTCCATTTTCTGCCCTATTTGTCTCCAGAAATTCTGATTGATAAAAAAAAGTTGTACTTAAACTTTAAAGTTGTAAGGATCTCTTAATCCCCTCACACAAGTGCACGTCAACGTGGGTATCTGTTGTTTTTGCCATCAAGCGTATTTAATGTTGTTGTTCCAAAACTTTATTGAGTCTCCGTTTCTTTTTCGACTGTGAACCAACGAGCTGGAAAAGTGTTGCCACCTTGTGGACAAACTTATTATGGCAAAACAAAATTAAAGGTGCATGTGTGTGTCCAAACTTGGTCCTGGAGGGCCACTGTCCTGCAGAGTTTAGCTCCAACTTGCCTCAGCACAGCTGCCTGGAAGTTTCTAGTATGCCTAGTAAGACCTTGATTAACTGATTCAGATGTGTTTAATTGGGGTTGAACCTGAACTCTGTAGGACAGTGATTGAACCCTCCAGGAGCAAGATTGGACACCCCTTGGCATGTGAAGTTTGCATGGTTTGAAAAATCGGGTATGCTGATGATGAAACTTACATCATACTCGTAAAAAGCGAAGTATATGCTGAGCTTTAGAAGGTAGCTGCCTATGTGAACAGTGGATAGTGAGACTGCTCACTAGGGCTTAAACCTCAAAAAACTTGATACAGCTCAGAGTAGTTTTCACTGTGTAGCAAAAGGTCTGGAAGATGTTAAGAGTTAAGAGTGTGTGATTGTTCTCTGAGCAAGCCTAATGGGTTATTTTGGGCTGTGACAGCCTAATGTGGCAGCACACTTTTAAGCTCATGCTGCTCGAGGGACATAGTCCCTGCTGTTAGTAAATTGTCAGTTGCTTTAGATTAAAAGCACATGCTAAATGGCATGTTACCAAAACATGATTGAGACAAATGTGCACTGTTTAAAATCCTCTCGGGTCAAGTCAAACAAACATCTCAGTCGATGGGCAGGTTGCGCCGAATGTCAGCGGCCGTATCAGAATAACATTTGATGTACCTGGTCTAAAGTCCACGTCAGCCCTTCTCATAATTTCTCATTGAACCACAGTAAATGTAATCATGCTGTTCTGTGACCTATGGAGATTATCTCATTCACGTATACACTGACATCTCATTGTTCCTGATATTTTGTGGAACATTATTATTAACTTCTCCAAAACAGGAAATGAGTAAAAACCCAGATAAACTCTTTCAAAGACCAGTCTTTATCCTATAAGGCAGTGGTTCTCAAGGGCTGGATTGTGTCCCAAAAATGGGTCACAGGTCTGTTGTAATGGGGTCATGGACAGCAGGGTAAATCAGGACTGTAAGGGCCAGTGAACAAAATGTCTGACGGCTCATAGCAACTAATCAAGCATAACTATGTCATTAAGAGTGAGAGAAGGCAAAGAAATGTGGTTCTGCATATAGCTGGAGTCCTGCTGGTGCTGTGTGATTAGTCACAGAGAAGTTTTTTAATTAAATAAAAAATGTGCAATTAGAAGTTGATAATCTGGGCTAAAACTACTAAAGGAATAGTTCACCCCAAAATTTCAGTTCTGTCATCATTTACTCACCCTCACGCATTCCAATCATCTTCAAAACACAAATGAAGATTTTTTTAATGGAACCTCAGAGATTTCGGTTCCTCTAATAAAAGGCCATTGCACCAAAACTTTGATGATTCAAAAAGATCATTAAGACATTGTAAAAGAAATCCATATGAACCGAATGGTTTGATCAGATGAACATATTTAACTTAAGCATTTATTCAAGTATAAACACTGATCAACACACAAAGAGAATTAAATACCGTATGTAAACAGAAGCTCAAACTTTCTTGCGAGATTAATGAGAACCAAAGGCGCCCGTTCTCAGGTTTCACACAAGCAGATTTAAGCTTCTGCAAGAGGTTCGTTCTCGTGCATCAAGCAATTACGATTGAGCTTCAGTTTAGCATATTTGATATGCTCTATGTTTGTGCATGGATCAATATGTGTATAAACGCCTAAATTAAATCTGTATATCATATAAAGTGATCATTACTCTTCAGAAGACACGGATTAAAACGCTGCTTTCATACAGTATAGATTACTTTTATAATCTCTTTATGAATTTTTTGTGGAATAGACTTTAAGTGAAGGGACAGAAATATCTATTATAATAGGTTTTATTAAAAATATCTTCATTTGTGTTTCAAAGACTAGCGCAAGTCTTTTGGGTTTGGAATGACATGAGATTGGGGGGGTTGAACTATCCCTTTAAAGGTCACTTTTACTACTAAGATTTTATATAGTAAATGTAGATCTGTGTTTTACCCCTGATCCGCAGTAACGGCCTAGTCTGGGTGATTTGGTGTCCGCCCCATCAAACAGCTCCATGTAATCATAGCCACAGTCGGCCTCCTCCTCGATTTCGAAGGTCTGGAAGATGAGCTCCACACCGTAGCCCTTCTCTGCTGTGATCACCCACTGACAGTCTGATGCCCCGGGGTAGTTATTATCACCAAACTGGGCATGAGAGTAAAGGTCTTTAGTTTTCACCTCCGCTTTCAGACGACCTCCACACTCTAGAGAAGAGAGGAAAATGAACATGTGAGGTAATTCACAGGTGAGTCTGACTTCAGCATCTCAGCATATGACTGAATATCAATAGTCTTGTGTAGCCAGACTTGTGGCTGAGATCAGCACCAAATGACATAAACACAGCGCTGTAGCTTAGCAACTAACTTACATTGTTATATTGAGATACAACACTTAGTGATCTAATTCATTTGGGATTTCCAAACTCTTTTGTCACCCGAACACATTTGATCTAAAATATTAGTTACGGCCAGTTCACACCAAGGACATTAACAATAAGATAAAGATAAAGTTTTAAAAAGCATTCTACATTTAAAATAGACGTGGAGTTAGTCCACACCACAACTGTAACGATAACGGCACAGGGAAACAATATAGTTGAAATCACTGGATGATTTTTTTTCCAGCTGATGAATAATAAAAACATTGGCAGCCAATCAGAATCCACCTGACTTTAAAGAGCTCAAGCATTTAAAGTGGTAGACGACAAAACTGCAGTATCATAAAAAACGTTATCATGTGGGCGCTAATTTAGTTATCATTAAAAGATTGACATTCTTTGTGTGAACGGGCCTTTACACTTAATAATTTAAGTTAATATTTCAATAATTTAACAAGACATTCGCATGTTCATGGTTCTCTAATGTTGGTTAATGGCCAAATTACATACAGGGAAACAAAATATTTCATCTTTATTTTACAGTTCCCCCATGAACCCACAAGGGTTTGCGAACATCTGAAATAACATAAAAAGGTCAAATATAAAATGGATATGTCTAGCTCTCAAATATGATGTATGAATATATAAAAAATATATTGAAAATGAAATATATTTTTGAAAATCTGAAAGAATGTGTTACAAACCTTTCAAACCATGAAATGTCCAGAAAGTAATTTCCAAATCTTTCAAGTAATATAATCAACAACCATATTGATCATTACAAGTTGCACCAATTGATGGTAGGATCTTTAATCGCTTGAATATGGTAATCATAAATGGTCTACATCATGGCTGATAAACTACATTACTTAAATGGAAAATGTTTTAGAAAATATTAGAAAAATATTAATTATTGAACACTGAATCTTAAGCATCTTAACTCTTTCCCGCCATTGATGGAAATTTCCGGTAATCCATGTTTTCACTGTTATACGGTAGGGGGCGCTATTACACATCGTCTGAAAGAGAACTGAATCTCCGTAACAAAACACAGGCGGAGAAGAAGCAGAAATAAGCGATAGAAGCATTGCTTACGCACATGTAAAATAATGCAATTATCAAACATTAAACAGCATATAAATCAAAACTGCCTAACGTTACTGAATGGAATGTCGATATAGGACTTTAAAGATGGGGGTGATGATGGACTCGATCTACTCCATCTGTGTTTTGATCATCATTCTGAATCCGATCCGGACGTAAACATAGGAATTTTCTCAGCTTTTTGTTTAAAATGTTTTTTTTTTTTTTACTTACCCACATTCAAGTTTGATTTTAAAAAGAATGCATTTTTTAAAATCAGAGGCTTTCATCTTTCTTTTTATACATTCCATGTACATATATTCATACAACAAAATATTCTGGGGGCCATGAATTTTTTGTGAAAATTATCAAAAATGCTGGCGCTACCTGGCAACTTAAAAAGAAAAAGCTGGCGGGGAAAGAATTAAAAAGCAAAAAGCCATTTAATTTGATTTTACCACAGCCTGTTTTTAGGAATAACAAAGCACTACACAGTCTCTTATAGTTTTATTATATAAGGTTGGCTTGTATAATGTCATATTATAAAAGACTACCAGTCTCTTTCAGATTCCAGTGTGTAACGTTAATGCACATTTCATTTAGATAGATGTGTGCTCACCTGCAGTATGGGAAGCCTCAAAGCCTTTCTTCTGCACCGAGTTGTCAGAGAAGAAGCGGATGAACATCTTGTTTCCGGTGGATATGATTGGCTGAGGTTTCTTGGTGCCGCAGTAGCGTCCGAGGCTTGCCGCTTTCCCATCCCGACCATCATAAATCTCAATGTGGTCATAAGCACATTCCAGGTGAGGCTCCATGTCGATTTCATTGAAAGCCTGAAACAAGCGGCTCAAGTCAAAGTTTGAACGGGGAAACATCAGATTTCCGAGAATTATATAGCTTCATGATACAAGACTTCCGATGTAATCGAGCGCCATGTTTACATAAAAACCAATGGAAAAGCAGCACAGTAGAATGCAAAAATGCGTTCTGTGCAAACAACCCCTATAGGACCATTCACACCGTTTTAAAAGGCGAAATGCAGGGAAGTGGACTAAAAAATCTAGGTCTAGAGATGGTTTTTAAAAAAGTTAAACATTTTTTGAAGTTTTAACTGGAAAAAGACGTGAGACACGATAGTCACAAACGTGCCTGTTTAAAAACCGTGAGACACAAGTAGGGATGTCCCGACCCGATCACGCGATCGGAAATCGGGCCCGATCACGTGGTTTCAGACTCGATCGGAATCGGACGTTACCTCCCGATCAGGACTCGGATATATGTAAATTAGGGGTGTAACGGTACATGTATTCGTAATTATTGAACCGTTTCGGTACGAGGCTTCCGGTTCGGTACGCATACAAACCGAACGATTCCTAGGACCATTTTTCTGCCGACAAAATCCGCGCTGGCGCGATCACCACAACGTTGCGCAACATCAAATGGCAAACGTAATGAAAGCGGAACGAAACTGCGCTACTCATTATATTGTGCTTAACGGGCCATTTATTAGTTCAGACCAGCAACATCTGTGCAGCGCGAGATCAAGCGACACTGTGCTAAGAGATCCAGTGAAAAAAACATTTTAATTCGCCACTGAAGTAACATCGCTGCGAGATCTAGTAAGAAGCATTCACATTTCTCCGTTATTAACCGTGGATCTCTATTAGATCAAACAGCGCTGACGTGGACACCAGGAGAAACATTGTGCCGTGAATGAACATGGATTTAATGTTGCCATGTTATGCCAATGTTATCCTTCAAAATTCAAATATTATATAAAAATATATTTAAATGTTATTTTTAATGTGATTACCAAAACATTATTTGTTCATCCTTCAAAGATTACCCCCATTTATAAACCTGAAAGTTTCAAGATGTAGGAAAACTCAAACTTATTTAAAAATATTTTTTCTTTTAATAAATAGGAAATTTCTCTAGCATTTCTTTCTTTTTGCTGTATCGTATCGAACCGAACCGCGAATTTTGTGAACTGTTACACCCCTAATGTATATATATATATTCTCATTATTTTTTTAAAGACTTTTTATTTTTTGTTTACATGCCTGCCGGGTATTTTAATTTGAGGTGCTATTTGTTTTTATATTAGACTTTTTCTATATTTACTGTTGCACTAAAGTCCAAAAGTGAAGAATTTATGTTATTTATTACTTGATTGTTCAAGCTACCTCACAGAAGTGCTCTGTTTGTTAACAGTTGTTGAATGTTAAAATAAGGTGAATTAAATAAAAAATAAGGAACATCCTGGATCTGTTTTTTTCCCCCGCTCATCTTTATTCTTTTTTTATGTATTATATAAGTATTGGATCGGGACTCGGTATCGGTAGATACTCAAAATCAAATGACTCGGACTCGGACTCGAGGGCAAAAAAACCTGATCGGGACATCCCTAGACACAAGGCAGTGTAGGGGGGAAAAGCGAAGGTCTAGAGACGTTTTTTAAATGACAGTTAACTTAAGCGGTACTTGGTGGATCAAAGAACGAATTTCATTTACAAATATGGTAGGAAAATGGGCATACTTTTAAATCGACACCTGCCATGGTGTGTCTTTTTTGTCGACTCCGATTATGATCTGCGTCTTAAGCCAATTCTCCATAACGTTTAACTATTCTGTTTGGTTACATCACATGGTAATGGGGAGCCACTGCTGTACATTCCCAGACTATTGTAAATATGGATGGAGAGAGATTGTACATACTATTTTGATCCGATGTCCTGGAGTGGTGGACAGGGCCCAGGTGCAGGCCTTCTTACTGGGGTATTTATCTGGCCAGTTAGGGCTGGTGATGGTCCCACTCACGCTGTTCACAACGTGATCACAACCGGCTGCAAGAGATACCAATAACACGTGATGTCCAACGTCGAATACACACACAAACAGTCTCCTCCTCTGTTCAAACTATAAACACTGAGAATCGGTTTTGTTTTTGGCATTGCATTTCATAACCTTCTCAAACACCTTTTCTCCACCGTTTGATTTATTTTCTCCCAAGCACTGCTACTCTTTCTATTTATGCCCGCAAGAGGAAGGCGTTCTCTAAAAATATCCAGACGCTAGTTAGTGCCAGTGAGCTTAAATCAATGGTGAAGGTTTCTGAGCATTCTTGTGCTAATAGGGACTCTAAAAACAACCAGACTGCTGTTCATTTCTCATAGAGAAAACCGTGATCCTCCAGACATACAGTATGTAATTCTGCTAGATTTAGTCAAATACTTGTCAAAACCAAATTTCCAACCCTAATCTAGGGTTGTGGCTTATCCTTCATTATAAAATAGACCGTTTCAGCTCTGATTGGATGAACCATGGTTATGCACACCTGTGACCACACATCAATTCTATATTAAAAGTACAGGGATAGTTCACTCAAGAATGACAATCCTGTGCACATTTACTTGCTTAAAACTCTCAAATATCAAAACGCCACTGGATCTTGTCTGCATCATAATCAAATGTGCTGCAATTTTGATTATGTGGAATAAAGAACAAGACTTGAAAGCTATGACAGAGGACGATTCTACATTTCAGTCTGTTCCTCACAAAGCTATGGTCTCTCTTCCGAAGAAGCATATTGAACACGATTATGGTTGTTTTGTGGTGCTTATTTGTCCTTTTTAGCACTTGATGCTGTACTGTAGCTGTGATCAGCTGTCATTGTATAAAGAAGAAAAGCATGAGCATTCTTCAAAATATCTTCTTTTGTGTTCCGCGGAAGAGAAATGTCATACAGGTTTGGAACAACGTGAGGGTAAGTATTGAACATTGGTTTATTTTATCATATAGTTGTTGCTACTAATTTATAAAACAATACGCTATGATTTTGAGGGAGTTTACATGGCCTCTCATGGCTTATTGCTTCAAAGCAACACTGCCTCAGTCTCATGTATCAACATATAAGTGTATGTGTGTGTGTGTGTGTGTGTGTGTGTGTGTGTGTGTGTGTGTGTGTGTGTGTGTGTGTGTTTTTTCACACCTTCCTTGCAGTCATGTTTATTCTCATGAAGTACAAAGCCACTTCTGCACTGACAACTGTAGCTGCCAAAAGTGTTCACACATTCATGCTGACATCCGCCGTTCTCCTTAGAGCATTCGTCTTTATCTGTGAAAACAAAGCACCAGATCTTAACAAAACACACTCAGGATTTCTTCCCCCCTAGAATGATTTAAAAAAATATATATATTTTAATAAAGACCTGTTTACTTTAACAGATTATAATAGAATTACACTTTTTATCGTGTTTCTTTGACAACAAAATGTTGAATTGTTCAATTTTCCAGAATATTACTAGCGTTTAATTTCTACTCATACAATAAATCAAGGAAATTCTACATTGGACTTTTTCATAAAAAACTGTAAACAATCATCTTTTAAAATTGATTTGGTATGTGTGATTTGTACAGTTTGAATCAATGACAGTGTTACTAAGGCCATTACACACACATTTATATAGACACGAGCTTGACATTAACTGTTTTTGCTCAGCAGCCACTGTGGCTAGTGGTCTTCTAAAGTTACTAGCCATTCAGCATTTTCACTGGCCACAATTTTGACATCTATACCATGGGGAAAAACTGCCATTTATATATTTTTAATATTATCTCATAATTTGGCAGCAGGTTTATTAGGCTGCTGTCACTTTAAGCCCTGACGCACGGATCCATTATACATGCGTTTTCTTTCTCAACTGTTTACATTTACTTTAAACATAACTGACTGTTTACATGAATACTCACCAAGACCAGCATTTTGACATTATTTTGTGTATTTGACTGTTTAAGTGCAATAAAAAGCGAAAAAGAACTCAATTAAGTGCTGAGAGGGGGCTTTATGTGCGCGCTTTTAGGTGTGGGCACAAAATCTGCGGAAGATACGCAATACGCTCAATCCCACGCCGAAATTCAAGCCAGGCAACACCAACAATATTCAGCAAATGAAACGAATGAGGGAGGGGAGGCGGGTTTGTGTGTAACTCGCTGTCGGCGAGATTAGAGAGTGAGAAAGCGCAGCTGGTATCGTGTATCTAATGAGTATTGGAAGAGTTTCAGATATTTCAGTATCGATATGTCGCGAAAAATCGATATTTTTGACAACACTACATTACATTTAGTTTATTATTTCAGATGCCTTTTTAAAAGACTAAAATTTTTAAATGTATATATATATATACACTCACCTAAAGGATTATTAGGAACACCATACTAATACTGTGTTTGACCCCCTTTCGCCTTCAGAACTGCCTTAATTCTACGTGGCATTGATTCAACAAGGTGCTGAAAGCATTCTTTAGAAATGTTGGCCCATATTGATAGGATAGCATCTTGCAGTTGATGGAGATTTGTGGGATGCACATCCAGGGCACGAAGCTCCCGTTCCACCACATCCCAAAGATGCTCTATTGGGTTGAGATCTGGTGACTGTGGAGGCCATTTTAGTACAGTGAACTCATTGTCATGTTCAAGAAACCAATTTGAAATGATTTGAGCTTTGTGACATGGTGCATTATCCTGCTGGAAGGCCGTACATGGTGGCCATAAAAGGATGGACATGGTCAGAAACAATGCTCAGGTAGGCCGTGGCATTTAAACGATGCCCAATTGGCACTAAGGGGCCTAAAGTGTGCCAAGAAAACATCCCCCACACCATTACACCACCACCACCAGCCTGTACAGTGGTAACAAGGCATGATGGATCCATGTTCTCATTCTGTTTACGCCAAATTCTGACTCTACCATCTGAATGTCTCAACAGAAATCGAGACTCATCAGACCAGGCAACATTTTTCCAGTCTTCAACTCTCCAATTTTGGTGAGCTCTTGCAAATTGTAGCCTCTTTTTCCTATTTGCAGTGGAGATGAGTGGTACCCGGTGGAGTCTTCTGCTGTTGTAGCCCATCCGCCTCAAGGTTGTGCATGTTGTGGCTTCACAAATGCTTTGCTGCATACCTCGGTTGTAACGAGTGGTTATTTCAGTCAAAGTTGCTCTTCTATCAGCTTGAATCAGTCGGCCCATTCTCCTCTGACCTCTAGCATCAACAAGGCATTTTCGCCCACAGGACTGCCGCATACTGGATGTTTTTCCCTTTTCACACCATTCTTTGTAAACCCTAGAAATGGTTGTGCGTGAAAATCCCAGTAACTGAGCAGATTGTGAAATACTCAGACCGGCCCGTCTAGCACCAACAACCATGCCACACTCAAAATTGCTTAAATCACCTTTCTTTCCCATTCTGACATTCAGTTTGGAGTTCAGGAGATTGTCTTGACCAGGACCACACCCCTAAATGCATTGAAGCAACTGCCATGTGATTGGTTGATTAGATAATTGCATTAATGAGAAATTGAACAGGTGTTCCTAATAATCCTTTAGGAGAGTATATATATATATATATATATATATATATACGCCACTGCTGAAATACACCTGCATTGGGTTGTATTATTTACACTACCTGTCAAAAGTTTGAAAGAAGTCTCTTATTCTAACCAAGGCATTTATTTGATCAAAAATACAGTAAAAAAAAACAGTAATATTGTGAAATTTTATTTCAATTTAAAACAACTGTTTTCTATTTGAAAATAGTTTAAAATTGATTTGATTTCAAATGTAATGTAATTTAACTCTCTGATGGCAAAGCTACATTTTCAGCATCATTACTCCAGTCTACAGTGCCTCATGATCCTTCAGAAATCATTCTAATATAATAAATCACACATAACATCAAAAAAACACGATACACGTTATACCAAAATGTGCTTTCAATAACAGCTATGGTCAGATGTTTTTAGTTTTTTTTTTTCGACATGCTATGTTTTGTTTGATGTTTTTTAAATTTCATAGCACGCACTCACCTGAGAAGAACTGTGCCTTGAAGCCCTTCTTAGAGACAGTGTTGTCAGATTTAAACTCAATGCGCATGTTGTTGTACTGAGAGGTGATGGCCTCCGGTTTCTCAGCTCCGCAGAACTTCCCGTGCAGTCTGGAGTCGGCAGAGAGTCCGCTCCTCACCTCAACAAAGTCATACTTGCACACCTGCAGAGGAGAAATTAAACCGGAGTCATACAGCAGCCAGCAGTTCACCTTTCAAACACTGCTGCTCAACCACAACTCACAACTTCTGAGAAAGGTCCTTGATCAAGGTAACCCAAAAACACTTGTCTTTTCAGCAGGGTAATATAATAGTGGCATTTATTGCAATGTTTTCTGCTTTGTATTAATCACATCTGCATGTATTATTAGTCACTTTGAATAAAAGTGTTTGATCAATGTAAAATGTAAACAAAAATTGAGAGAGAAAAGGAGTGGGACATGTTTGTATTGTAAGAAACTGGATGGATCCTCCATTTAAGTGGCTCAAAATGCTCCAAATAATTCATTGATGATCACAGCTTTTCATTGTGGTTCAGAACACATTTTGACAATAGTGGTTCACGAGCTGTACAATCGTTTCTGGGACAAATGTTGTTTTTGGCAATCGATAAAGCTGAGACAATTCACCCCTTTCACTATTAAACAAGTGCCAGAACAATGAATGAATGTTCCAGTTAAGTTCTACTGACAGCATTACTACAGACAATATCCACAAAACAAACAGAAATCATATTCAGAGTAATGCACTTACAGTGCAAGTAAGTGCATTACGTAGTACAAAACTGTAGTAGTGCACTTACTACGTGGCAAGACATTCCAGAGGGTTTAAAAGCAGAAACGTGCAGCTCGCATTTTAGAAGCACTTGTGTTCATACTTACATACAGAACATGTGTTTTTGAGCATGTGAATCATCCTTTTAATGGCGGGTGAACATCTGGTTAAATGTTATCAACAGAACTCCTGTGGATGGAGTATGAGTTTGCGGTAACACTTTACTTGAGGGGGTGTGCATAAGACTGACATTACACCTTCATAATCATGACATGACACATGTCATGAATATGAAGGAGGTTTTATGCATGTTTATGACAACTGTCATTAAGTGTCATTCGCTCAATTATGACATTAAACTGTTATGCGGTTGGTTTTGACATTGGCTGTCATGAGGCTATTATAACTGTGTCATGAGGCTATTATAACTGTGTCATGAATATTTTTCTTGACCTCAACTATAGTGGTACAAATTTAATTTGTCATTAAAATGTTATAATGGCCTCATGACAGCCAATGTCAAAACCAACCACCTGACAGTTTAATGTAATGTTAACCCATAAAGCTAAGTGGTTTCTTAAGTTTGATAATTAATCAGCTATGTCATGTTTATGACATATTTGTGACAGGTTGTGTTGTCTTAGTAACGTCAAGTTGTCATGACAAAGACACTGACAGGTTATGATGTATTGGTTTATGTCAATTTGTTATAACAAAGACATCTCAAACAATGTCATATTTGCATTAAAAATGTCATAATTGAGCGAATGACACTTAATAACAGTTGTCATAAACATGCATGAAACCTCCTTCATATTCATGACATATGTCATGTCATGATTATAAAGGTGTCATGTCAGTCTTATGCACACCCCTTCAAGTAAAGTGTTACCATCTGCAGTCTCTTGCCCTATAGACTTTCAATGCATGTCCATTATTGTAAACAGATTTGTTTTCGTGATCATAATTATTTTCTGTGGTAATTGACAACATGTCACTGATTTAGTCGATAAAGCAAAACCTGTATGGACCCAAAATATTCCCAGCTTTAATTTACTCAGCAATTATATACTAGGCTATTAATTTGAAGCTATAAAATGCTCAGGAAAACTTGCAGCTAATTTAAACACGTTTTAGTGCGTCGTCTTATTCAAAAGACTAATAGCTATTTAAAAAACCCAGAAAAAAATAAATAAATGTATTTAGCACTAATTTAATGATGTTGCTGTACATTAAAGCAATGTTAGTGGCATCTATTCAAATCTGAGATATAATATAATAATATAAAGACAGGCTGGAAGCCATTTGGTAACCGATATGGTAACAGAATAGCTCTGTTATAAACTTCCTGAGGCTTTTTGATAAACATACATGTAACCAGAAAACTGCCCTTCAACTTAACAGAAAATCATGAGTGTATTCGTCATGCGAGCTGCATCAGGCAAAATTGCCGTAAGCTATCAGCAATGAACAAGTGAGAAACATGAAGGCAATTTGGAGAAGTCAGTCCCTAAAGCCCTGTTGTGATTCACACTATCGAGCTGAAATGAACCAGACAAACCCACCCCACTCAGAGGCAAAAACCTAGTGCTCACATCGTTCCCCTCAGTCTCGAAGACGTCGAAGAGCAGGGTGATGCGGTACTGCGTGGGCGCCACCAGCTGCCAGATGCAGTTCTTGTTGGGCGGATACTCCTTGGGCCAGCCTGGACTGGTGATGGACCCATTCAGCTTGGTGATGAAACCCCCACAGGCAGCTAGAGAAAAAGACAAAAGAAAAACAACTTCAAGACAAACGGCAAAAGCAGATTTCAACAGGATCCGTTGACCAATCTGAACCAGATAATCAAGGACTTCAAGGTTTACTTGAAAATTAAAGGAATATGAAATTCCCCTCATGCTCTGTTTATGTACAGAGTATTGTTTTATATAGTTGGTTGTTTTCTTTGAAAAGTCTTTTTACCCTTGGCTTTAAACTTTATCTGAAGGCACAAGTGTGATTATTTTGAGTTTCTGTTGATCGATCAAGAATCGTTTGAGTCATGATGCATCAACAAGTGGACTCAACCCCTCCACACACACACACACACACACACTTTTTTTCCCTCTACCACTGTTTATATATTTAAATGAACAGTTCACCCAAAAATTTAAATTCTGCCATCAAAACATCCAAACAACACTGAATCCCATTGACATTTTTCAAATGATGTTTTGTGATTTGCAGAAACTCCCCTTTACACTGTGCCTAATTTACAAAACAAAATGATCCGAACAAAAATGTAATCCTCTGATAAGATCCGGGACGCCATTAAAATAAACCATCCACTTGTTTCCGACGCTGGGATCCTTCTGAAGTCTGTACAGAGACACAAACAAGCCTTTGAAACTAGACGCGTCAAAGCGAACGTTCTTTCACTCTTTCATTTGTCCTGTCTTCGACAGACTCTAGTGCGTTGAGCATGTCAGAAACTGAACTGAATCTGTATAATGTATCCAGTGTAGACAGCGTCAGTGACTATAATGGGTTTATTTGCTTTTGACGCGATTCGATGCTCACATCTAGTGTAGGGAAAAGGGACTTTTTAAGCTATGAAACTTGCAGGATGTGTCAATGGTTCAAAGACCTCATATGTCAAAAGATCAAGGCAAATTTGACTTCTCATCTCATGACCTCTTTAATTAGGGTGACCACCTGTCCTGCATTTTGAGGAACAGTCCTGAGATTGGAAGCTTTGTCTCGTGTCCTGCAAGATGCAAGTCGTGCCCCGAAATGTTTTTCACATTTCAATAAAAAAATTCGATATGATAATAAAAAAAGTCACTGGCGTTTAAAAATCCATTTGTACAGCTGTCATGTTCTAGCTAGAGTAGGGAAAATAACCAACCAACACAATCGCAAAGAGGGATTTCTCCACTGATGACAACTGGACGGAGCAAAGGAATCAGTGTGGACCTCATCACAAGTTGTTAAATACAGCTACACCAGCCAAGACCTCATCAAGACACATACTGGATAAGAACATCCTGATCAAACCTGCCAAATCCTACAAAAGATGCACTGAATCCGTTTGATAAGTCTTATTAAAGAAAAATAAACTAGTCGCTACGTAAGGAATTTTAACCTCCCACCAGACTGAATTAGCCTGACTACGTCAGACTTCGTACTTCCGCTCAATTTCATTTCGCTTCTGTACTCAGGCCCTGTCCCAAATGGAACCCTAAGCACTCGCGGTCTTCCTCTGAGTCCGCACTTTCGCGACGTAATGCCGCTTTGAATGTCGGGAAGAAGTCTGCTGTGGAGTCCGCATCAGCGCAGGCTCGGCAAAAGTGCGCATCAAGGGCGCAAATCGACCGCAGAGGGGGCGCTCGCGAGCACCCTTCTGAGATCTAAAAATGACAAATGGGACACACTGCGGTCTCACGGACTTAACGGACACGCGCACGCGGCAGCCATTGTAAGTCCACAAGACCGAAAGTGCACATGAAGTGTGCCATTTGGGATTGGGCCTGTGTCTGAGACAGCGGCCTATCTATCCGTTTTCCTCCGGCCTGAAAACAGCCGGCCAATCAACGAACAGAGGGCGGGCTGAAAGCCGTGACGTAGTCGCTAAGCGCCGAGTTTAAGATTAGGTCAGGGAGATCGAAAACGACCGCGGATATGGAGACGCGGATGCAATTCGCTCTGTTGTGGAGAATATTCCCGGCATTCGCAAACTGAAGCCCGAACAAGAAGAGTGTGTATTAAACATTTTGAATGGAGGTGATGTTGTGGCCCTACTCCCTTTGGGAAAAGTTTAATTTATCAACTATTACCGATCGTCAGCGAGAAACTGGGGAGCCTTTTGACAGGTCAGTGTCTCCTTTCTTTTCCAGGTCTTAAATATTGCCATGACATGCTGTAATCTTGCAATTAAGTTGCAGCATTTCCGACAGACTCGAGATGAACAAAGAGCTGTGTTTAACAGAACTAATCCTAACTTTGACAGTTGGCTGAAAAATATTTTTTTGTTTCTCTCTACTGTCAAATATCAGTTTAGAGGCCCTGATTTTGTACCGTGGATGCGTAGATTAACTTCGCATAATCTGCAAAAGTCGTTTACAGCCATGTTCACTCCGGTATTTCGCTCGCATCATCAAGTGTTTACAGCAGGTTTACAGTGGAAGTTCGATCATAGATTTGAGTTCGATGCATGATGTCTGTGGTTCGATGCGGCTGTGTTGGCACATAACATACGTCATATATAAACTTATCTGATTGGCTTACGGGTAACCAATGATTTTAAACTTCAGACAAGCGCCCCCTAGCGAGAGAGAAAACACTTCTCTATTATGCCATTC
The DNA here is from genome assembly GCF_029890125.1 of Rhinichthys klamathensis goyatoka. NCBI lineage: Eukaryota > Metazoa > Chordata > Actinopteri > Cypriniformes > Leuciscidae > Rhinichthys > Rhinichthys klamathensis. The sequence goes on along the minus strand of NW_026606587.1, from coordinate 11,464,355 downwards.
CAGACTCTGTCTACGAAGCAAAGTGAAGTAGCAGAGTCTGGTATTACCAGGCTAAGACTGAATAGGTTCTGTAGAGTAAATTACATTGTATCACTTGAACCCGGGCAGCCGGTCACAATTAACAAAGCTTATTGGCGATTTAAAGTAAAGGCAAATAGGCTTTCCAACAAATGTAAATCAATATTTACATAGTATACTAGTAGTACATTCATCCCTCTCTCACGTGTCCTGCATAGTTTGTATAGAAGTCTTCTAGGTCAATTAACAAAAATAACCTGGATTATTCAGGTTTAATTCAGTTCCTGACTAAAAAATTAAAGGCAAACATGTACAACAGCCCCTTAAAAATGTCTCTTTGGAAACAATTTTTGTAAAAGTATGCTTATATATTTCATGCACAACACACCTAGATTCGAAGCACTCTTATAAACGTTCACTTTATCAAGCTGACCAGCTTGCGGTTTGTCTAAACAGGCGGAGGGTAGGCTACACATAAAATAACAAGAACAGTCCTGTTTAAATTCAAATAGACAGAAAACAACCCCAGGGTTCATATCTCATCAAAACACGAAGCAGAAAGACAGAGTAGTTTAGTTTAATGCGGTACGATCCAAACGAACGAACGGATCCCCTACAGCGATTTCCACTGAACACATGCGCTCGGGGAGAGATGTTTCCATGGCTACCATCATGCCGTTTAGAAGCCTTTTGGACAGCCCTTGAAGTTCGAGCTTTGTGTACATTTAAGCTCTATCTGTCTCTATTCCCACAGGACTGTCGTGCAGTAAATCTTTTACATTGGCCGTTCTGTGAGAAAGAGCGGCGCAGTCATTATGATAATGTTGGATTTACTACTGATATGATAGCCACCGGGAAGATGCGCTCGGCCAATCTTTCTTTTATCTAATGGGGAATCATTTTCCGATCGCCCCAGGCTGTCACGATTGAGCTGTTGAGTCATCTCAGTGCATGTCTGAACAAACAGATTTTTGCTCAATATAGCAGCTGCAGGGTACGTGCTGTCCTAGCGACTGCCTCGCGTATACAGATATCAGCCGGCGATATAACACGAGACATTAGCTGTTAGACAAACAATTTACCTAAGAATGCTTTGACCTTTAACCCAAACTGTTTGTTTTTGTGCTTTGTTCAGGAAGAATATGAGCCAAACTTCACGGTTATTTGAAGCCACTCAGAAACACAGAGCAGCGCTTTTGTAAGTGTCGTGCGGAGGAGGGTAAAGAAAGCCAAGCAAGCCTGCTGTCGATGTGAGGAAGGTGCTCATAACTTGCTGGCAGCCCCGAGCCAATAGCACAAAACAGATGTCGGCGGCGTGTCAACAGCGCAAGCAGGAGTAGTAATTAAGAGGATGCAGTAGCACAGACTGTCCACTAGAGGCAGACACTGCTGCCAGCTGCTTAGAGGTAATTCTTGTGCCATTAAAGTCTCTTAAAGACCTGAAATCAAAATGTAAGTTTTTAGCTTTTACTATGAATATGTTAGCCTTAAAGGAACAGTTCACCCAAAAAATTTAATTAGCCCATGATTTACTCACCCTCAAGCCCTGATGGGTTATGACATTCTTCTTTCAGACAAATACAATCTGAGTTATTTAAAAAAATGTCCGGGCTCTTCCAAGCTTTATAATGGCAGTGAATGGCCGTATATTTTTTTAAGTCCCTCAAAGTGCATCATATCCATCATAAAAGTGCTCCACACGGCTCTGGCGGGTTAATAAAGGCCTTCTGAAGCGAAGCGATGCGTTCGTGTAAGAAAAATATCCATATTTAAAACTTTATCGACTAAAATAACTAGCTTCCAGCCTTTAACAACCCCACGGAGCCGTGTGGAGCACTTTTATCATGGATGGACGCGCTTTGATGGACTAATGGTGTGTTCACACCGGACGCGAATAGAGCGCGCGTCTATCGAGTCTAGTTAGACGCTTGAACATTTTGAACCCATTCGCGCGTCCGCGTCACTCGCGAATAAAAAAAACAACACCACAATTTCTTTCTGGCATACGTTTCCGTCATGTCTGAAATAAAAGATATTGCTGCTCTGTCCCCAAATACGGAGGAAAGCCAAACGCCGACGTGTCTGGGTTCACAGCACCATCTGTGTCTGTTTTCATCACTCAGGTAGTCCAACTTCCTCGCTTATTTTTCTCCAAGCTATTTCCTTTTTTGCCCGGTCTCTGTAAGTATACGACGTAGTATCGTATATTTCAGGGTACCCACAGACGGCAACAATTAGCATCTCCTCCATTTTCGACAACAGTGATAGACCGGACGTATCAATTAGTGTCTTCGTTGATTGGCTGGCGCAACAAAGCGTCATGCGAATCTTCCGCTCGAGTTCAAATTTTTCAACTCGCCCAATTCACGTCATTCGCGACGCCCGGCGCGAATGATGCGTCTATTCGCGTCTTTGCATTGACTTTGTATGTAATCTACTCGCGCAAATAATTAAATTCACGTTCGACCATTATACAGCCATTCACTACCATTATAAAGCTTGGAAAAGCCAGGACATTTTTTACTATAACTCCAATTGTATTCGTCTGAAAGAAGAATGTCATATACACCTAGGATGACTTGAGGGTGAGTGAATCATGGGCTAATTTTAATTTTTGGGTGAACTATCCCTTTAAGGTTATGAATAAGCTGGTTCCAAAAAAATGACAAATTCACATTTATGAGATATTCATACTATAATTTCATACCAAATTTCATACTATATAGAGTATACTTTTTTAGCAGCCATGAAGTAAATAAAAAATTAAACATAGTACCTACTCAGAAAGTATGCGATTTCGGACACAGTGATGGTGTACCTCATTATCTTTTTTTTGTATGAATGTTCTAATAACAAAACTTAAGAAGAATTTGAGTAGAATATTCTTAAAAATCTCTGTAAATAAGCTCTTAAAGTTAATTTATTTGGGTTGTTTCAAATATTAAACATTATAATATAACTCTAGCTATGGTAGCACTTTATTTTACAGTCCTGTTCAGCATGTACATACTATGTACTTATTAAACCTATTAGAATAACTGTGCAATAAGCCTGAACCTACCTCTAAACCTAACCCATGTAGTTACCTTATATTAACCACTATTACCTTAGGTAAGTACACTGCAAGTACACATTGTACTAGTGCGACCCTAGCTACATATAATACATTTAACTTTTTTTAGGAATCTGCGCTAACACTCTGAATGATCGGTCATAATTATCCGTGACGTGACTTTTTGCTGAATTTGAAACTCAACGACAACTCTACGAAAATGAGTCAAAACAGGGATCGTATTTTAAATTGAATAATTATGCAGGATTAGTATTATTACGCTAATCTGCATGCAGTGCAAAAAGACAGCCTTTGCGTTGATCAGTGAGTCTTGGGCAACGACTGCCATACAATCAGAAAATAGATGTTCTTAAGTAAATAATTGACAACTTCTTACGAATTTTTCTTACAAACCGACCCCTGATTTGTAAAAAAAAAAAAGTGATGTCATTGCCCTAAAACAATTTTAGAATGAATCTTTATGACCACACACAGGGTGTTTGTACAGCTTCGCCTCGACGCTACCGTATAATGGCGCCATGAACATTTTAAATATGGCACTGGCCTGTAACCAGCAAAGCACTGTTCACATACTGACCCTCGCAACTCCGTTTGTCCGCCGCCAGTTCGTAACCAGGGTCACAGGCACACTTGTAACTGCCGAGCGTGTTGACACAGCGTTGCTCACAGCGACCGTTGTCGGGTCTGGAGCACTCGTCCATTTCTGCAACAACAAGAGCAGCAGAACTTAATGAGTTACAGTATCTTAAAGGTTAAAGGAGCGATGCGAACATCTGAGGAGATATTGAATGCTAATATTGTAGCATTAGCATTATTGGCATTGTATGATTAAGCCAAAACTGGAAATGGATAATATCAGGGCTTATTTTCTTTTTGCATCATATTGGAGATGGGCTATAATGTAAACTTTCAAGCTGAAGTAAAATTCCAAGCTTTAAAGCCAATCATCAAAGCTCAGAAATTTCCATTGATAGAGAACAACAAACGTCAAACCTCACCTTTGAAGAAATTAGCAGCAAATCCAGCCTTGTTGACAGAACCGTCAGACACAAATTTCATCCAGAGCTGGTTGGAACTGGATTTAATGTCATCAGGTTTGTCATAACCACAGAATCTGCCCAACAGCGGGCTGCTTTCTGAGTTCCCATCTCGAACCTCCAGGTAGTCATACGCGCAGTTATCATGCCTCTCAATCTTGGATTGAAAAGACAAAAAGATAATGGAGAAAAAGGGAATGGAAAAACTAAATTTAAACCTGAAAGACCTAACATGTATTTCTTTTCTTTCAAAGCAAGACGTGCCATTTACATTTGATGGCAACCAGCTGCGACTGTAACCAACCTTTTCATCAAAGTCAAGAATATCTTAAGAAAAGAATGAAGCAGAAACAAAATTGAATGTTTTTCCCGTTTTCATTTAAATGGACAGATCTACAACATCACTGTTTCTAATTCAAAGATCATGGGGAGTTTGAGTTTATTTACACCAGCTGGTTAGAGACTAAACTAAACTCAGAACCAGGGCAATGACATGACATATCAGAATCAGCCAGCCAAATGACACTACATTAAAAATAATTTAAAATGCAATTAAAGGTTACAATATATAGTTTGAAAGCACATAGCAAGTAGCAACTATATTCAGTTTAAACAAATAAATAAATGGTATGACGATGTGATGGACTTCCCATTAAAGTCAATGGGTCTTATTCACTAATAATTGCGTGGATTATTTCGTATTTGTACGCACAGGAGATCTTCTCACGAAAAATATCCGCCTAATTCACAACACGCTTATACGCACATGAATTTGTTCTTAATATCGTTCTGATGTTAGTGAATTTGGAGTATTCTAAATGAGTGGCCGCGAGCACGAGTTGTGTTTCAGTTGTTCCTATATTTTTCCGTAAATATAGTGAATTAGACCCAATGTTCATAAAAATGTCATTACATTTGATTGATATGTATGCAGATGCATGAACAATGATGGCTTTTTTTCACTCACTTGCTGATGGGTCAAGCTGCGTTTCAAAATGGAAAAAGTTATATTCTTATAATATCTGTTATATCCTTATAATGTGAGCATTTCCATTTTGAAACGCAGCTTGACCCATCAGCAAGTGAGTGAAAAATGACGCCATAAGTAAAAAAAAATGTAATATAATGTTTTTTTTTTTTTTTTTATAGAAAAAGTACTGTGTACAACAAGGCCCCGATATACTGACGGCGAAGTCCTTTTTCGTTCTTTGTTTAGGGGTAAAACGAAGTTCGAAATACGTGACCAGCGAAATACTGTTAGCGGACATCCGACGCCGCCCACACTGCTGAGAGTAGGCTTTAGATGAATATGTGCTGTTATTTTCCTCTCAATAACAAAATAAACACACAACTAAATTGAGAAAACAGCAAGCATTTTTATAAAGCATAAGATAAGCACCTGATCATAGCGATGTGGATCTATGGCACTCCAGTAAAATCACTTTGCGTTCATTTATATAGCACTTTATACAATAGATTGCTTAAAATCAAGCAGCTTTACCGTATTAAACTTGAAAAACAGTGTCATTCTCTCGTTTCATCAGAATTACAACTTCATTTTCTACTATAAAGCAGCTCTCCAGTGTGTTTTCACGGATGTCTGACCGCGACCGACTGATCAGGCCAAATGAACCAGAAAAGAAAAAAGATTTTCACGTGAAAGAAGGCGGAGCCTCAGCGCACACCTACCAATTACGTAATCGCCGCGGACCAATGGTAGTATAAAGGTGTTTACCAGCCGGAGAGAACTTTTCCAGAAAGTTCGCTTTAGCAAGCTGTTTCAAATTCCTAAAACGAAGTTCGTTTCGGCCGGATTTTGTTCGAATTGACGTCACATAAGTTAGTTCTTCGATTTCGCTTAAAGTATATCAGGGCCTATATTGAATTATTTATTATTGAGTTGCAGCCCTATTTTTTCCAATCCTATTATGTTTATTTCTTGTTTAGGACACACTCTAACATTAAAACATGGTGTATAAACTAGCATTTTTTAAATCACAATTTTTTGTGCGATTAACAATCACAGAATATGACAGAGTTTGGATTAAAGGGTTAGAATAGAAATTTCCGCCTCCCAAAGTTACAGGTGCTTGCGCCATTGTAGATGCTCAGTTTGATAAACTCCCGACTTCTAATGACGCAATACCACGCGCTTCAGTCATTTATTTGCGCGAAATCATTTGAATGCGTTAAGGATTTTGCGCTAACGCGTTGACAGCCCTAGTATAAACAATTAGTTACATGCTTATTATACAGTAATAAGAACCTTTTTCCAATCATACCTCAAAAGACTGGAAGGTAAGGCCTACGTGGTATCCCTGAGCCACAGTGACTTTCCACACACACACTTTGTTAGGTCTGTAGTCATCTGGGTAGTTCGGAGACTGAATTTGACCATTGTCTTTCTTCACCTCCCCACCGCAAATAGCTGCAAGATAAAAGACAACAGCGTTCACTTCATTGTTAACAATCAACATCATCATTTCCTTTTTTGTAATATAGACCTAGAAGTACCAGAAGGACGCTGAGCCTGCAAACATGACAGTAAAGCAAGAAAATCCCTTCCTTCACAACAAAAACTACAGGAAAACGATATTGTTAGGCGTTTTCCTAATGGAAACTCTCAGTATATCAGTTACGGATGGATTTAGGTCTGTGGGGCAAACTCTTATTATAAATGTTTTCTGTTGACAGGTTATTCTGAGCACTCTGGACTCGCCCTAGTCAGTGGCCATGAAATTGCAGCCTTGGGCTAATTTTGCCCACAACTCGTTTGATTGTAGAAAAAAATGATGAGAAACGCAAGGCTACTGCCACAGCAAATTATTAAATATATGAATGTTTACATGAAAATGTCAATAGTATGAGCTCAAGGCACAATTTGTTGACATTGTATGTGCCTATACTGGCATGTCTTAATACACATTATAAAGTGTGTGCTGAATGTTTTCCCAATTGGAATGGTGGCACTTAAGCTTAAGCTAGTTCCTCTTTATAATTTATTCTATGTACATGTTTTAGAAAATGTAATGGTTGTTGAGTTGGTTGATTGCTGGTACCTTCATAAACCACAGAGAAGCCCTTTCCCACCCAGTTGCTGCTACTGCGAAACTCAATCCACAGGCGACTGTCTGTAGAGACGATCGGCTCGGGTAATTTATCCCCACAAAATCGACCTGCATACAGAGGTACAAGCAAATAATTCAACTTTAATTATCAAGCTTCAAGCTATTACTTGTTTCATATTTTTTCTTCTGAAATGCCAGAGGTTCATCTCAAACCTTTCAATGGTGCTTTCCTCCAATATCCATCTCTGATTTCCACATGATCATACCAGCATAAATGGCTCCGGTATAAATCCATAGATGTAAAGTTCAGAATGATCTTAGGAAATAAAACAAAAATGGTGAATTGTTACTAGAGCAAGTTTAAATCTGTGCAGGTGTAATGATTACAAGCAATTTGTGGAATTAGAAGCAAGGAGGCTGATCGTCTATATAACCAGGCTTCATAATTCTGAAATGTACTTAATTTTAATTAAGTCAAACTGTGTGGAGGTAGTTATATCAGATTCATAAAAAAGTCATTATTTTGATCCGGTTCTTTTTTAATGATTCAATCGAAGCATTCTGCAGAGTGTAAATTACTCCACTCTGAGCAAGACATTTGTTTTGGAGTAAAACTATATGGTGAGAAATGTAAATAACCATATTTGACGGAATATTTTCTTTGCATTAAAGTCCCCCTGTGGTGAAAATCAAGTTTTTAATGTTGTTTATATGTCTATGTGGTGTTTTTAATACGCTTTAAGACAAACCATGTGCAAATTCATAAGTCAACACCATTGCTGAGTATTTGCTCTTTAAAACTGCAGTGAACTAGCCTGGTTAAAACCAGACCATTCTCAGTTGTAACTGAGTTATGGTCTGGCAAAGCGTCATAGACAAATCATTTCCAGAGGGGCGTCACCAACGGATGTCGCGGATAGACCTAAACCCAATCAGAGCGATGAAGGAGATGACCTATGCAGAGCGGCGGAGAAACATCTCCGAGTGTTGTTCTTTGCTCGGTTTTTAACAAAAAGGAAACGTTCAAATCGCTTAAAACAGACGCGATAGCTGATTCGAACGAGTGATGTTCGACGGCGGCATCCATCTTTGTAATGTAGGCTACAAAATCTGCTTCAAAATCCCAGCGCTGTCGTCATCGTGTAAAGCCCGCCCCAACGTTTCTGATTGGTGCCGCGATTTCGACGGATTGGAAATGAGCTTGAATGAGCTCTTTGCCAGACTAACTTTCAGAGCAAATCTAAATTTGCCGGAAGTTGTCTGGGTTTTCCCAGGCTGGCAGTGAACCAAAGACAGTCTCAAAAACACGGTTTGAAATCGCTGGTGTTTCTGACGTCACAAACTACCTTGTAACCAATCAAGTCAACGTGTGATCGTCAACCAGTGGATCTCTGAGCTGAGTGAGTGAGTGGAGGCGGGGCTCATTTGCATATTCATAGAACCGCTTATACTAAATTAGGCAAGGGTGTAGAGTTACCTTCAAGCTATTTTAAGGCATGAATACTTTTTTTTCCAAGAAATTGGTGATTAAAGATGAGTTTTAAGGGATAACATTAATGACTACAACGGGACTTTAATTAAAAAACTGTGAAATGTGATAATGTACGTGAAAAGTTGTTAAAAATGGTGTGTGAAGAAGGACCGATGGAAACAGGTGACTCAAAGAATCAGTGAATCAGTTTTTTGAACTCGCTCATTAAAAAGAACGGTTTGACCAAACCAAGTCACCGAAATGATCTCGACTTCCCAACTCTATGTGGGACCAATATCATTGTTTATTCCACAAGCAATCCTTAGGCCAAAAAAACATTTCTCACAACAACTAATCCGAGCAAATCATCAGAGCGTCTGGCGTCTTCACCTTTTCTCCTGGTGTGACAGAAATTCTCCATATGCAGTGCATATAAGCTGAATAACCATTGGGAAAACCAGGAGAAGAGAAGTTCCCACTACTCTCCTGCAAACTGTCTCCACATCCTAAGAAAGAGAAAGAGAGAGAAATAAAGAAATGTCATTAGCCGTCAATGTTCAAAAGGAGTTGAACAGTTCAATACACAAAAACAAGATTATTTGATTAGTTACACAACGGCCCACAAAGACAATACGCTCCCTGTATATAAAACGTTGCTGTGCGTCACAGAACACAACAAAGACAAAAGACCACGAAAAAGTCTGGATTGTCTTTCACAGTGTGCGCCTTGAGCGCTTTCATGTTATGAAGCACATCTGCTTCTAATGTTACACACCTGCCTAATATTCACAGCAAAGAGCAAGAGAAGGGAATAAAAGTGGTGCGAAATTCAAAAGATTTTCAATTATACGGTGCAGTGTGCAATTAAAATGAAACCACGGGCAGCGTACTTTATTAAATGTGTAATTAAACGCTCTAGTGGTCACTGTGGAAATACACATGGCAAACCAGCATTGCTTCATTAAATGTTGAAATACCAGCAGTTTCATAATATATTCATATAACTAAACATGTGCAATGGATAATGTACAGTCTGCTTTATGCTGCTTTAAGTCACTATTGAGCACTAATGAGCAGCTATCTATCTATCTATCTATCTATCTATCTATCTATCTATCTATCTATCTATCTATCTATCTATCTATCTATCTATCTGTCTGTCTGTCTGTCTTTGTTCTATCTATCTATCTATCTATCTATCTATCTATCTATCTATCTATCTATCTATCTATCTATCTATCTATCTATCTATCTATCTATCTATCTATCTATCTATCTATCTGTCTGTCTGTCTGTCTGTCTGTCTGTCTTTGTTCTATCTATCTATCTATCTATCTATCTATCTATCTATCTATCTATCTATCTATCTATCTATCTATCTATCTATCTATCTGTCTGTCTGTCTGTATGTCTGTCTGTCTGTCTGTCTGTCTGTCTGTCTGTCTGTCTATCTATCTATCTATCTATCTATCTATCTATCTATCTATCTATCTATCTATCTATCTATCTGTCTGTCTGTCTGTCTGTCTGTCTTTGTTCTATCTATCTATCTATCTATCTATCTATCTATCTATCTATCTATCTATCTATCTATCTATCTATCTATCTATCTATCTATCTATCTATCTGTCTGTCTGTCTGTCTATCTATCTATCTATCTATCTATCTATCTATCTATCTATCTATCTATCTATCTATCTATCTATCTATCTATCTATCTATCTATCTGTATGTCTGTCTGTCTTTGTTCTATCTGTCTAACTATCTATCTATCTATCTATCTATCTATCTATCTATCTATCTATCTATCTATCTATCTATCTATCTATCTATCTATCTATCTATCTATCTATCTGTCTGTCTGTCTGTCTGTATGTCTGTCTATCTATCCATCTATCTATCTATCTATCTATCTATCTGTCTGTCTGTCTTTGTTCTATATATCTATCTATCTTTTTTTTTACTAAAATGCATATAAAACAGATTGACAAACAGCAATTTGAAAAGAGATCTTGGGACAGGGTTTAATGACTGATCATCTAGCAGCCAATCTTCTCCCTCGCTTCCCTTCACAAGGGCTTGTAAACTGATCTTGTTTAGCAGTTTACACTCCTTATATTATCCACACGTGCTCTGCACGCACGAGTTGTCAGTCATCATGTAAAACTAGAGTGGCAAGAGCAGAGATTCTTCAGGCCAAGTGTGCAGTGTCTTCAATGTTTAGACCATTAACAAGCGGTCTGGCAAGCCACAGCAAGTGACAGACACAGGCAAGGAATGCTGCGCAACAACACTTACACACTTTCTTTTTTTCCCAGAGTGTGATTTTCTGCATCCTACTCTGCGTACGGCCACGTCATCCACACATGCCGGCTGTATGGATACGTCATGAGACACAGGCCAGAGAGCCATATTTGTAAAAGGAGCAACAGTCCCAGATGAGATTATTTATGGGTTGTTGGTTTCACTAAAGCCATGCTAAAAATTCCCATTACAGCCCTACAATGTGTTTGAAAGGGTATCAATTATTTTTTGCAAGCATATTTCAAAATCAAATGTAAAACTTTTTAAAAGACCTTTAAGATTAATACTGTAAATCCAACTCAACTGTATGTCCAACAACTCAAACAATCTCAAAATTAATCATGTTATAGATTTTTTACTAGATTAAACAGCACACATTTAGTGAGGACTTGCTATCAGCAAAACAGGGTAAATAAGTTTTAAAGACTGTTTATGTATATATATATATATATGCTGTATGTATTTAAATTGGTTTGTGTATCAATACATTCATATTAGGGGTTGACTGATACTGTAATTTTCTGATACAATAATAAAGCAATAAACAGATTATTTTGCAATTACCAGTGTTGGGTGTAATGCATTACTAAGTATTACTTCCCTTGAAAAAGTAAAGTAAAAGATTACTCTTATTTTTTTCTGTAATTTAGTTACTTCTGATGTAATTGCACTAATACTGTATAGACTATATATACAACAATAGTAGTGTCACGTTTTGAGGTTTTTTTTTATCCGTTTCTCTGTTCTGTTCATGTTTGAGTTTCTTTCTTAATCTTCTAGGTTGATGAATTGTTCAGTTCTCCTCCGTTCTCTCCCTGTTTGTTTCTATGGTTTCTAATTGATTGTGTTAGTTATATTATTTATTTTGAAGAATCAAAGGAGCCGTTTCGTGTCTATCCTTGTGTTGTTCAGTTGGCCTAGGTTGTATGGGATTTAGAAAGTACTGTATTCAGTAATAAGTAATTAAATTAATCTTTTTAGAGAGAGTAATTAGTACAGCAATCTAATTACAAGGTCGAATATGTAATTCACCCTTCGCCTGGAGTTTGATTGACAGGCGATCTGAACAATCATAATCCGCTTTTCCGCTGAATCCGCCATTTTGTCAGTCAGGAGAGTTAGTAGATTAACGTCAGTGGACTTGAACGCAAAAAAAAGTGTGTACTGATGTGTTTCCGCGGTTGAAACAACATTCCTTCTGATGTTCATTCACGTTTATTTGATGCTATAAATCAACTAGAAGGAAGAGATGATCGGTTCACGAGCAGCTTTAACTGAGGCGCTACAGCGATCTGTCACCACACATTAAAGAGCCACAAAACTGTATTTATTGCTTCAATTTCTTTAAAAAAAAGACAAAACTTGAAAGCTGAGACATTGTTTCATATCAAAAGTAACCTGCTCTGTCCTGTCTGTCAGCGATGTGTGGCGTGAGAGCGGCTTGTCAGACGTAGCAAAAGTAACTGAAGGGGGCGGGTCTTTGCGAACGGTCAATTAGTAGCTATATTAATGACTTTTTAGAGTAATTTACCCAACACTGGCCATTACAAGAAAAATCTATTTATTTAAATTCTTAAATAAAGAGAACCTACAAATGTTAACATTGAACTAAATGCCAAATACAGTTTATTATAACCAAAATATCTATGAAAACACGTAACGCAGGGCTTTTGACAGGAAACTTATTTTGAAATGTCTATGCTTTACTTACAGCTGCTCATTCAAAAAGACCAGGGAGGTAAAATACGCAACATATTGGAACATAAACACCATAAAGTAAACATTGTCATAATTCATTAACAGCAATCACTTGGCGTAAATGTGAGGTATTCATTGCTTGAGAACTGGCCAGAAACTACAAGCCTGTAGAACAGTTCTGCGTTATATATATATTTTTTTACTTTGAACGTGTTTTATTATACTTTTTTGATTTATTTAATTAAATAAATATTGAATTAAATCATAGCCTTTTGAATTTTAATCATCACATTTTTTAAGTGTCATGATTCCAGTTCGTATTTATTAAAAATTTTTAAGACAATTAATATACCCTGGTTTGCATTGAGGATACACTCGTTGCCTCTCTGCTAGTGTGTGTTTGAACATCTCTGCAAAGTTTACATGAAAAATGTCCTTTACTGCATTTATTTGCTGTATCCTGCAAAGCAACTGTTCTCTTCTCTGTTTTATCAGGGAAAGAAGACAAATTACGAACTTCCTGTGCTTGACCAGTGTTTACTCGGCCTTTCCGAGCCTGGGAGTAACGGAGACTGTCTCCAAGATACCGTACCACATCAATTCTGGATGCCATGTTATTTCCAGATCACATAAACTTAGTGTCCCACAGTTATACATTAGTGTCCCACCCTTATACTATGAAATAGGGACTGAATGATCTAAAAATTTGTTTTTCATGAGTAATGTTGTCTTGTTTTCCATCTAAATTATCTAAATATTCTTTAAAAAAGAATAAATTCTTTCTTTATGCTTTAACAAAACTATTTGCCATTGGGGGTAATAAGGAAAAAAAACCTAATTCTATGATAAATTCTATGAAAACAAAATGCCTTAATTACTTTCTCACAAAAAAAGAAAATTAACTAATATATATATATATATATATATATATATATATATATTAGGTTTTACTATTTATTTAGTTTTTAGGATGTTTAGATATTTTAAATGGCAAAAATACTGATTACCTGAATACTTGTGAAGTTCGCAGTCAGAGATGTTTTCATGATGTGCTTAAAGTTTCCAATGACCCAGATTTTCTATCTCCACCATCTTTTATTCTTGATGAGTCAGACATGAGCTTTACCTTCCTTACGCAGAATGACTTGCCAGATTACCCTTCTGTAATTCTGTACAATTTTTATGTTTACACATCTGTTATTTTCTTACTTGGACACTTGTAAAGTTTGCGTGCCTGTGTGATGTCTCCTTTGCTCAATCTGGTCCTCTGACCGATGGGCGGCCGGACTCCGTTCACATCATATCGTGGCAGAATGGTGTCCAAAAATATCCCTCTGTCAGCAAAAAAAAAAAAAAGGCATCACTTTAATCAGAATGAACAAATCCTTCTTGTTATTTTAATCCTCTTGTCTCTTATTCATTCACTATCTCTTGTTTCCTGGAATGTCTAACGATTCTCTTCACACCCACACACAGAATCACGGGTACTTGTATAAACACAAAACGTTATCTCACATTTTAAGATGACACGTTTCAGCAGATGTACAGAATGTGGCGGTCAGAACTCGACAGGCTGTATAGTCATTTGTGGGGCAGACAACAATCCAAAGGGAATTCAAGCCAAGCTGTGTTATCCGTGGAAGCAGTCATGGAAGCTGCGGCCTGTGGCTTGCCTGCTCTTCAGTTATTGTGTTAAGTGTAACACTATGTACAATGTTGATTATACTTCGAGAGCTTTGTCTTGGTTTGCAAAACACTTTACATCTTTGACTCCATTTGGTTGCAAAGCCTCAAAATACTGGCGGTAACAATATTTCTTAAAAGAGAGTACCATGATGCAGTAGCACCTCATTGCAGTACACGAGATCCAGGGGGCGGAGTTGGATCCAGATCTAAGGGGTGGAGATGGGTAGGATTAGGGGTGGGGTTAGGGATCAGGGGGCGGAGATGGGTAGGATTTGGGGTGGGGTTAGGGATCAGGGGGCGGAGATGGGTAGGATTTGGGGTGGGGTTAGGGATCAGGGGGCGGAGATGGGTAGGATTAGGGGTGGGTTTAGGGATCAGGGGGCGGAGATGGGTAGGATTAGGGGTGGGGTTAGGGATCAGGGGGCGGAGATGGGTAGGATTTGGGGTGGGGTTAAGGATCAGGGGGCGGAGATGGGTAGGATTAGGGGTGGGGTTAGGGATCAGGGGGCAGAGATGGGTAGGATTAGGGGTGGGGTTAAGGATCAGGGGGCGGAGATGGGTAGGATTAGGGATGGGGTTAAGGATCAGGGGGCGGAGATGGGTAGGATTAGGGGTGGGGTTAGGGATCAGGGGCGGAGATGGGTAGGATTAGGGGTGGGGTGGGTTAGGGATCAGGGGGTGGAGATGGGTAGGATTTGGGGTGGGGTTAAGGATCAGGGGGCGGAGATGGGTAGGATTAGGGGTGGGGTTAGGGATCAGGGGGCGGAGATGGGTAGGATTAGGGGTGGGGTTAGGGATCAGGGGGTGGAGATGGGTAGGATTAGGGGTGGGGTTAGGGATCAGGGGGCGGAGATGGGTAGGATTTGGGGTGGGGTTAGGGATCAGGGGGCGGAGATGGGTAGGATTAGGGGTGGGGTTAGGGATCAGGGGGTGAAGATGGGTAGGATTAGGGGTGGGGTTAGGGATCAGGGGGCGGAGATGGGTAGGATTTGGGGTGGGGTTAAGGATCAGGGGGCGGAGATGGGTAGGTTTAGGTATATGTATGGTGGGAGGAGTTGGATCTGGATCCAACTCCTCCCCCTGGATTTCGTGTTCTGCAGCAAGGACCATCTCCCATGATGCACTGTAGTATCTGTACGATTTCACATGCAGTACTGGCTCAGTATTGGCATGTATTATTCGAGTCCAGTGCAGCAAGCACAGTTATTTGACAGCATGTTATAAAGCGAATATGCAAACATTTAAAAGCCAAAAACATTTGTCTGACGAATCTGTACACAATTTTAACGCATCCGCCAACAATTCAAAATAGCGGATATGAAATATAACAACATGAAAGTGCCTCCGGTGATGAGTTTGGCGGACTTTAGAAAGGTTTGAGATTGTTTATAATCCTAATATTCGTTATTCAAGACACAATGGTAAATTTCAAAATAGTGATGCACCGAAAATAAAAATTTTCACTGAAACGCCAAAACTGCAATAAAAGTTCTCCTTTAGCCAAAAACCAAAACTGAAAATGAAGTTTGGGAATTACATTTGGTTAATTGAACTCTATTCTGTTCAGGGTGTCATGTTCACAGGTTATAATCCAGTCATAGTAAAGTTCTTAAGTGACGACGAGCCGTCTCTAAATATTTCAACCGAACAAATTTAACATATTACGACTCTAGCATCTTTTTTTGGTCATAGTGAAGTGCGTCATGTTTAGCTGCTGTAGCGTATCCAAATTACGTGCACGAAATAGATGTTGACACAGCCAAATTGGGTAATTGGAGAAGCCCAAACCAAAAATGTATTTTTGCGCCAAATATTTTCATTTCCTTAAATTTCGGTGCATCACTAGTTCAAAATTCCAGTTTTGGGTTTACAGAATCTCCATTCAATTTTCTGTGAAAGTGAATACATAAAAAAATACATACAGAACTTATATTATTTTTGTATAATAATATTCCAAAATGTACTGTAATATTGTGTAAACTGAAAATAATTATTAGAATATAACAGTCCATGAAATAATGACACAACACAAATTTTTTATAAAAGAGTTATCGCCATACTACTTATATTGGTGAATTTTCTTAAGCTGGTATTGTACCATGAAACAAAAAAGGTATTGTGACAATGATAGTTCACACTGGTTACTAACATTTGTCTCAAGTGATTCAATCACAAATGATCAGACAGGACAAGGAAAGGAAAGGTTTGTTAAAGGAAAGTTCACTTCAAAATGAAAATTCTGTCATCATGTACTCACCCTCAAGTTGTTCCAAACCTGTATGAGTTTCTTTCTTCTGTTGAACACAAAAGAAGATATTTTGAAGAATGTCAATTACCCGACAGTTGATGGACCCCATTGACTTCCATAGTAGGGGGAAAAAAATACTATGGAAGTCAATGGCTAACGTCAACTGTTTGATTACCAACATTCTTCAAAATATATTCTTTTGTGTTCAGCAGAAGAAAGAAACTCATACAGGTTTGGAACAACTTGAGGGTGAGTAAATTATGACAGAATTTTCATTTTTAAGTGAACTATTCCTTTAATAAGTATCAAATGAGTCTGTGACCACAAATGCTTCAGGCATATGTGTAGGCTTTTCCAAAAGTTTCTCAAATAACCTAGCTTGTTACACATCAGGACGCATCATGGACACGTGTGTGAACTGTCTGGACCACCTCTGAATGTGGTTTGAGGGAACAGATCGCAAACTTTTCCAACCCAGCAAAACTACAACTGTGTTAACATCCAACCAATCAACAGTAGTCTGGATCATGGTGACTTAAAAACATCATAAAAACCCCAATGGTCTGATGACTACCACTGATACAATGAACAATGACCTCTCCTGGCCTGGGACAGTCACTAAATCCGGTAGGTTTCATAGGCCTGAGACAGCGGCAGCCGAAACATGATCCGAATCCACGTTCTATTTGGTTATAACCTCCTGTATGATGTCACTGGATTCTTGATTGGTCACTTCAGGGTTGAGGCTTCCTAAGAAGCCATGACATCATGAGAATGTGTTGTAAATAAGCTATAAACAAAAGAAAAGTTGAGTAAATATGGAGAAAATATGGAGAAGTCACGTTCTCCAGTCCTACTACTGTAACTCAGGCTGAAAAAAAACACACAAAAAAACGTTTGCTCAGTTCAACAAAGAGTGATTCAGTATCAAAAACCTCTCTTTTCTCGCACTTCTTTTCGTACTTTGACACTCTTTGCTAGTTTATCGTCTAGCTTTTCACTCCATGGTGGCTAGTGAGGGTCTGCTCATTTGTTTGTTCCCATGGGAACCTTCCAGTCAACAGCAGGCATGTTCAAATAGGGAAGGATGGATTTCCAGAGCTCAACTATAAGGTTTATATGAAAGAAACCAGCAGAGAAATGCAACCCACATTTCAAGTAAATAAACAGTTTAGTGATATAAATATGTAGGCTACTTTCTTCAGATTCAAGTCAAACACATCAAAGATTTTTTTTACAGCTACATGAAACAGACTAATTTGAATCAAAACATTAAAAATATCATATATGTGAATATCATGAAAGCCTTTAAGATGAATTCCAGGTCATATTGAATGATAAAAAGGGTAGATATTTTTTTCCTACCATACATTCATCCTACATTTTAATGTACAGTATATATACATTATACAGTGTGTATATATATATATATATATATATATATATATATATATATATATAAAATAATTTTTTAAAAGAATTGCGTTACAGTGAAACTTTGTGAGGAAATGTAATTTTCAGTTTGAACTGAAAAGTCATGAAAATAATGTTACAATGAAAAACAAGCTTCATTTTATTTATGTAAAATAATGTTTGTATCTCTTGATTTTGGGGTCACCTGTGACCTGGCTGTTTTTGTAGGCTTCAGCTTTATTGTCGGTCTGTGAGTATAGAGCGGAACAGTAGATGTGTGGGTGAGCGCTAGCGCTCGGCTGGTGTCATTTCACACTGAAGACATACTGCAAGCTCTTTATTTGCTTTTGGCTCAACTTGCCGGTACCAGTTTCAAGAAGAAAAACCTCCCTGAGTAGGGTGGGTGGAACGGGGGCCAGGACACAAAGAAGGAGGTCGGAAAACATGCCCCAGACAAAAAGCTAGGAGGGCTCACCCGCTTCTCGGGGAGAAACGTTTCAAAGAAAAAAAACCTGAGGGAAGGCCATGAAATCCTCCCGATACAAGTGCAATCAAAGAACCTGTCTTCCCACGGAGATTTACAGTACGAGTACTCTGCAAACACAGCAGGGATGATGGGAAAAAAGACAACAGGACAGTGGACAAACAGAGCAGCCAGTCAGAACGCCGGGACTGTTAGCTTCTCTCAAGTTGCTGTGAAGTTTCTGAAGTCAAGATTCTTGAATAGAACGATAAATCCATGTAAGTTACACCTTTAATTTCTGGTATAACGGACAGAAAATGGAGGTACAGGAGAGGAGGGATATATGATAAACTCAAGAGTAAAACACAACCCAGATGCCTCAAGTAGACCAAATCTAGTAATCATTTAATAATTATGGGAAGAAGCCCAGGATGAGTTCACCATGTAGTCTATATATGCTCTGTGCTATACTTAACTCTTGGATTGAGTTTTCCAGCACACTCCCAGAAAATGGTTTAAGAAACTAGTCCTTGTAGCAGGGTTGCCAGGTTTGCGTAACAAAACCAACCCAATTGATATACAAAACCCGCCTAATCATGGCCCAAACTAGCCCATCGTGATCCAGGGGAGCTCCTCTTCTAGGCAGAGGGGGTTCGCTTAAACCCACGGGCTAAAAAAACAACCTGTGGCGACAGTGTAAAAGTAGCCCAATTCCGCAGGAAATTTGCACGATTTTCAAAATCGTCCGATCGCTGTTGTGTGTACAGTACACAACGGATCGGCGACAGTGGGTCACGCATTACACAGCATTTTAATAGGAAGAACCGTTGACAACTCTGCCTGGTCTACAAACTAGGTTTCACAACCAAACACATGCGAGTGATACATGAAATCACGAGTGAGACAAGGGTTCTCGCATTATACTAAAATCATAACCTGCAAGATGCTTGCGATCCAAGTTGTCTGTGGACTGATCTATGACTCCTCCCCCTGAACTTTCCCTTGCCCTGCATCTTGCTCCCTCATTGGCTGTAGGTCGCCGCTAAGGTAATATCCAGTCAAAACACATTTCACACTCCTGGACTCTTGAAAGGTCCAGATATGTTGCATGCTAAATATCTTACAGGCATCAACAACACATCTGCGCTTCTCTCAGATCACGTCTTTGATCATTCACACTACGGGATTGTCACTCATGTAAACAAGCACCAATTTGCCTCAGATTTCAGGCATTTGTCGGCGATTTCCACAAAACTGTCGGCGAGTAAAAATCGGGGCTAAAATCGTGATGTGTATCTAACATAAGACGAGTGAGGTTACTAAAAACTGTTATTTCACATTCCCTGTCTTTACTCTGAGACGGCTTAAACAAATGGGGTTTTCCCAAGAACATAAGAACAGATTTCCACGTCAAAGAAGGCAGAGCCTCAGAGCCACACCTACCTATATGTCACCACCACGGACATTTTCGTTACAAATAGGTGCAGTAAGCGATTACTGAAAAATGCTGTTGAAGTGGATTGGACTGAGCTTCACAACAAACTTGTAGCCAATCAGTAGTAGGGGGCATATACACTCATGATGGGGGAGGAGAGAGTGACCCAATCAGCAGTAGGGGGCGGGTCCACCCATGATGGGGGAGGAAAGAGTGACCCAATCAGCAGTAGGGGGCGGGTCCACCCATGATGGGGGAGGAGAGAGTGACCCAATCAGCAGTAGGGGGCGGGTCCACCCATGATGGGGGAGGAGAGAGTGACCCAATCAGCAGTAGGGGGTGGCTCCACCCATGATGGGGAAGGAGAGAGTGAGCCAATCAGCAGTAAGGGGCGGGTCCACCCATGATGGGGGAGGAGAGAGTGAGCCAATCAGCAGTAAGGGGCGGGTCCACCCATGATGGGGGAGGAGAAAGTGAGCCAATCAGCAGTAGGGGGCGTATACACTCATGGTGGGGGAGGAGAGAGTGACCCAATCAGCAGTAGGGGGCGGGTCCACCCATGATGGGGGAGGAGAGAGTGACCCAATCAGCAGTAGGGGGCGGGTCCACCCATGATGGGGGAGGAGAGAGTGACCCAATCAGCAGTAGGGGGTGGCTCCACCCATGATGGGGGAGGAGAGAGTGACCCAATCATCAGTAGGGGGCGGGTCCACCCATGATGGGGGAGGAGAGTGACCCAATCAGCAGTAGGGGGCGGGTCCACCCATGATGGGGGAGGAGAGAGTGACCCAATCAGCAGTAGGGGCGGGTCCACCCATGATGGGGGAGGAGAGTGACCCAATCAGCAGTAGGGGGCGGGTCCACCCACGATGGGGGAGGAGACAAGTGACCCAATCAGCAGTAGGGGGCGGGTCCACCCATGATAGGGGAGGAGAGAGTGAGCCAATCAGCAGTAGGGGGCATATACACATGGTGGGGGAGGAGAGAGTGACCCAATCAGCAGTAGGGGGTGGTTCCACCCATGATGGGGGAGGAGACAAGTGACCCAATCAGCAGTAGGGGGCGGGTCCACCCATGATGGGGGAGGAGAGAGTGAGCCAATCAGCAGTAAGGGGAGTGCCCACCCATGATGGGGGAGGAGAGAGAGTGAGCAAGAGGGAGATTTGAAGACTGTTGAAAGAGAGATGGCTGAGAGACATTACAAAATAGAAAAGGTCAAAGGAATATCACTGGAAAAAGATGGGTTATGATCAGGCAAGAAGTAGGGCCCGTATTAATATTAGAAAATCGTTCCAGTGCTGGAGAGACCGAAGCGGGAAGGCCTGAAAACGGATGCAGATGTTGCCTTGTTTCTGCTCCAAATGGGAGTAACATTGGTTTTGAGTGTGTGCTGCTGGCGACTGACAACCAACACTTGCTTTTATATACTTGCTTTTATTTTTTATATGTTAATTTTTTGTTCTTCCTTGTTGTTTGTTCATAAGCTTCACATAATTTTTGCAAAGCTTTATTTTGCTTTGCTTCTGTTATGATAAAGAGACATCCACTCTTGGATTGTGTGCTTGTGCATTTGGGGGGCGGAGCAATTGAGGGAGGGGTATGTTTGTTTGGGTTGATTTCAAATATCAACAGAGTTCAACTGATTCTCAGAAATAGCTTACTGCACCTTTAAGGGCCAAATAAAAAGCACATTAAAATCAGCACAATCATAATGTTGCTTAATTGTAAATCAGCAGCAAAATGCTTTGTCTGTTTGTAGCTAAATAGTTCATTTATAATAGCAGTTTAATATTTAACAGTAAAACTACTATATAAATGAACACTAGCAGGAGTTTGATTGGTCAAGATGTTATGATTAAACCTTTTGTTTTTTTGATGAGAGCTTAAGTGATTATGCAAAACAGGACTTATCGAGTGTGTCTATCAAAGAACATTATCCGCTAAATTCCCCCCTGGGATCAATGTCTCTCCCTCTCTTTCTCTCTATCTATTTATGTTAAACTAAATGAGAGTAGTACATGGCTTGACAACAGACTCATTTACCGGTAATTAAGCAAGGGAGGCAATACAAAAGCCAAACAACATGAAGCTGCACAAATATGCTCTTTAATGTATTATTGTAGTTCTTCTTTTTGAAGCAATGCTTCAACAAAAACATCAACAACATCAACTTTCCACTTGGTTTTAATAAATAATATGTTCATATAAAGTCAGTTTCATATTCCTAATAACCCTTAAACTATGTAAACATCATATGGGACTGGAACATGAACTTACATTGGACTGGAACCTGTAATCCTACAAGTATTAACAGAATTGCAATTTGTTCAAAAAAGTGATAGAGGCCAAAAGAGAACAGAAGGGAGTGAGAGGGGGAAAACGAGAACAAAGAAGAGGAAACAGATGGTTCTCATATAGAGACTGTGTAGACCTGCGTTTGCGTGTGCCTCGACTCATGTTACCCGCACTCTGGGGGAATGTTGGCTGTAGGCTGTCAAAACTAGTCAGGAATTTTTTTTGATAAACACATGAAATGGGAATAACATTCTTCAATCCCATTAGCAGAGCCTTTTGAGAATAATACGAGGCATCTCAATCTACAGCTCACATTTCATTTCCTTCTACTGTATATAACATTTTTTTCCTTAAAGAGAAGATATGGGCTAAATCCCAAAATACTTGGGACGATTAGTGTGTATAAAATTATAGTACTTTAAAAAAAATATGTAAAAAGTTACTAGATGTATCTCCCCAAGGCTGAAATTATTTATCAAAACTTTGTAAAAACAGTATTATCGTGAAATATTATTTCAATTTAAAATAACTTTTTTCTATTTGAATATTGTGATAAAAAGAAATATAAAATGTAATTTATTCCTGTGATCAAAGCTGAATTTTCAGCTTCATTATTCCAGTACTCAGTGTCACATGATCCTTCAGAAATAATATTCTATAATTTGCTGCTCAAGAAACATTTCTGATTATTATCGATGTTGAAAACAGTTGTGCTGCTTACTATATTTGTGGAAACCATGATATACCACTTTTTTTCAGGATTCTTTGAAGAATAGATAGTTTAAAAGAACAGCATTTATTAGAAATAAAAATATTTTGTAACATGCTGTTACTTTTGACCACTTTAATTAATCTTTGCTGAATAAAAGTATTAACATCTTAAAAAAAGACTCTGATCCCAAACCTTTGAGCAGTAGTGTATATAGTACATAGGAGTTACAATAATTTACAGCATGAGGGCTTTGTGGTCTCATGACATTTTTATAACATGCTAATATGTCTTAAAAGTATGTACTTTCTCAACACCAGTGAAGTACATTTGCAAACTGAAAACCAACTGACAAATTGGGCTTTCAATAAAACTTGGCTGGCTAAACTGTAGAAAGGCAGAAAATTTGTTTAAATCGGTGCTGCCTGAATAGAGAAAACAGAGAAAAGGCTGTTGTCCTCCCTTTTGCCAAATAGGTAGAAAAACTTTAATACCCATAATGCACTGGGCATGCTGCCATCCAAGGCCACTCCCACTAGTCTGCTATGAATACACTTACATCAGTCAAATACCGCCATGCTTTAGTAGGAAATACCTCTTAGCAAACTTTTAGTCATAATGGCGTTGACTTGTTTTATTCCTTGGTGCCTGAATTCAAAGAGTAAACGTTTAGCGGGAGTAATTTACTTTTGGTTCCCAGTGATGGATCCAGCGCGTTGTAGGCAGTGGATAAAGGCTGCAAAAAATCGTAAATATGGAGAGAAGACAGTAATGAAAAATCTTAAAAACCTCCGTGTTTGTAGTCAACATTTCAAACTGGATGACCACGAACAGTGTTTTCGGCCAAACAGAGGGGAACGAAACTACCGTTCTGTCAGTTCCGCCAAAGCAAAACGCCATCGCGTAAAGGTAAGAAAGCTATTGCCACAGTGTTCCATTTTTACCATAATGCTGTTTAAAGAACAGAAAAACTACAATACAATTTTAAGTGATACACCTACCCTTACAATAACTGTTCTATTAACAACCCTCTGTCGATCCGACTGTCCGTGGGCGGGGACACACAAATGCGGAAGGATAATCTGTAGTCTTCACGAAATCGTTTTGCGCCATCCGGTGGACTTTTGCTGACAAATAAACATGAATTTCTCTGCATAGGTAACACGGAGAACAAGTTAACTTACATAAACTACCGACATTGTAATAACACAATACGGGTTAGAAACCGGTAAATTTTCACTTTAAATTGCAGTCTAGACTAGCATAACTAAAAGTGTGGTAAAACTTGATTTGGATTAGTTTTCGCTTGGATTTTGCCATCGCTAAAAAGATATGCCAAAAAAACAAATTCCAGAAACAGGTGGAAAAAAAATTCTCAAATAGTGTCTAACATAAAGCTAGCCAAGTCAGAGCCACAGTGATAACAGAGTACACTTTGCTAAATGACAGGATAACTCTGAGTGGTTTCACAGACGTCATCAACAGAAATAAGTGTGTGTGTGTGTGTGTGTGTGTGTGTGTATGTGTAACTGCATGTGTGCGTGTTCAGTAAGAGGTCAGTCAGTCCAACGGGGCACAGTTCAGACACAGAGATGATAAAACATTTGGCATTAGTGTTTTTTATATACACATAAAAATGCTTCTACATTAATAACATCATGATAGATCAATGCTGAAAATACACCACCAATTCAAATCTCATTTCCTCCTGTCACATATGAATAGAAGTGTTTAAATGGTGATAGTAATGATCTTTTCTGCACAAATTCCACTTATCTTTACTGTTATTTGTCTATATTTGTGCTGCTGCTGTGTTAAACTAAACTTCTATGAGGATCAATGCTGAAGTCACCAATGCTAGACCCTTGAAAAACAAAAACAGCACACGTCATGAACGAAAGGCTGTTTCTCTTTTTCTCTGTGGCACAGTAAAAGTAAATCTGGTGGAAAGCTGAATAAAGCCTAATCTTTAAACCCTTGTCCAAGTTTATTGGCTCCATCACACGGTACTGACAGTATGGTGGTTTTATTCTGTGCGACAGTATAAATGTGTTTAACAGTAGAGATTTTGATAAATCTATACCACGATAGATAGGGTACAACAGGACTAAAGGCGCACCGGGGTAAAAGGCGCATTATTATTCTCTTTTAAACCACTAGATGGCACAAAATTCACCTCAACATTTTTTTTAAAGGTGCTATATGTAAGTTTTTGACTGTACTAAAGCATAAAAATACCATAAAATGTTTGCAGATATTTAGGAAACATAGTTCACATACTCGTTTCTCTGAAAAACACTTCTACAGCCAGTTAATTTTACTTTAAAAATGTGTGTTCTGTGTCACAATGTCGGTTTTTGTTTTGGTCTGTGCGATACCCGCACGTTGCTAATTTACCCAATAGTATTTCGGCACCTCAGGGTTGCCAGTGGTCGGAAAACACAACATATTGCAGCCAAGGTAGCCAGAGAACAAACTGGGTTAGAGATCGCAGATTCTACCCAACCTAAAAAGCCTCCACACCCATCTAAAAATTTCTACGAAACGGACCATATTAAAACGCGATATCAACTCATCATAAATCAATACATCAACTCATTAACTTACAGTGTGTAAGTCTCCTCTCATTCCATTATCAATTGCGCTCGTTCCTGTTGCGTGTCCTCAATCTGGCAACCCGTGTGAGCGTCGAGTCTGAGCAGGAGGGGGCGGGAAACAACGAACTGCAATATTTTTAGACTGCAGTATCCATTTTAACCGCTAGTTGTCAATCTCACATACTGCACCTTTAACAACTGCAACAACATTTGGCTGATCCTTGACGCGATCGCAGACAGCAACGCAAAGTTGATTCTGTGCTAATTAAAGCTAATATCTAATATCGTTGTAGATTTAAGAAGCAAATGAGAATCACTAAAATTATTGAGACAAAAGTCTTGTTAATGATTTTCAGTTTTGTTCAAGGTAATTAAAGCAACAGTTACTCAATAAAGGAAAAAAAAGTATGGTATCTGGGGTAAAAGGCACAATAACTAACATGATAATAAACAGCCGGCTGACGTTTGCGGCCTTGGTGAGCAGAAGAGACTTTCAGACATGTATATATAGTTGCTGTGAAACAAAATCATACCATGAGGTTTTGTCCTACCGCCCACCTTTATAGTCACAGAGGCATGAGAAGAATAAGGAAGTTAATTACATTAAGCTGACGTCGAGAGATGGGATCATCAAACAGAACTGAAGCTAGATGATTTCCGCACCGAACCCTTCCACACACACGAAAACCGACTGGCTCAGATTACTCTCCGAACAACTGACAGGCACGCGAGAAGCACAATAGCGGCGTTGTGAAAGCTCAGCAGAAAGAGTGTAAGAGGAGCGAGATGCTCAGACAAAGTGCTGATGCCACATTCAAAGGTCACCCTGAGGAAACTAATAAGAAGTCTGAGTGTGAATAAAACAGTGCATCTAAAGGCCCATTCATCTTTTTCCAAATATAACCTTTCATGCAGTGTGTTATATAGCTGTTTGTGAATGTAAACGGTTTTAAAGGTCAAAGCTATTGTCTCTTAAAAGAAAGAATCGATTCTGAACTGCCGAAACAAGTCGTCAGCAATTCCAGTCTTACTTCCTGGTACAAACCTATGTAACAATGCAAGAAATTTGCATAATGCCAGTCTATGGTCTTCATGGCCTATGGTCCACACAGTCTAATTTGACCCCGCCCTCAAACACTGTAGCTGAGACTGGAAGAGTTTGGTTTGTGTTGTTCATGTTGATAAGATGCTGTTTCTGCTGCTAAAGCAAATCCACTTTGATGCAAAGGATGAGGACTTAGGCTTTAATAGCTTGTTTTCATATGACGTCACGCCACTGCGTTGCCATGGCGCGAAATGCAAATGGAGGGCAGGAAGTGATTTGCTGTATTTAGAAAGCACTATAACAAACTCAAAATGCCTATGTTTTGCGTCGGTTATGGTTACTTAAATCGATCAAACCACGAGAAGTTTTTATCGTGTACCAAAAGTTGTTGTTCATAAGGGGTAAAATGCAAGAAATTGACCGAAAAACTCCGGAAAAACTGCTTGCAAACCTACGTCTGCGGTCGGGAGGAGCCGAATGGGAAAATGCCCGTGTGTGCAGTGATCACTTGGTCAAAGGTCAGTTAATACAACTTAAGCTATGTTTGTGTAACGTGTAACTTTGTAAAGTCAAAGTATGTCTGTAAGACGAGGTAGTTGCTGATATCTACCGCCTCCATGGCAGGAAAATCTTTCAATTCAGTTGAAAAATCGCTCCTCTTCATAACGCAAGGATCACGTCCAACATACCGTAAAACTTCAAATAGTAGCCCGGGCTTTTATTTACCCAAATCGTCGAACTGCACCGGCTTGTATTTGAGACAGGCGTCTATATGAGACAGGCCTTTATAATTTAGTGTTGAGATGTTGTTCATTGAGTGTATAGGCCTGTCTCTAATCTCTAGAAATCTCCAAATGCTCCACATGAAACTGCGGTCTTCCGACCTTTTACTATCGCGTCAATTGATTTTGATTAATATGCGCGAGGGAGAGAGAGCAAGACAGCGCTCGTGTTGTTTGAAGACGGGAGAGTGCGCGCGCGCGGCCGGGGGCGCTCTCTCTCTCTCTCAGCTCGTAACGCGCCCTGTCAGGCGCAGCAGTCATTCTATTCTACATCACTCATCGATCAAAAAAGGCTTTGGAGGGACAAAAATTTGCTTTGGCGGCCGCCAAAAAGCGGGCGATCTGGCGGTTTTAGAGGATTAAATACAACCCGAAACTAAAAAACAGACCCGGCCTCTATTTGAGACCGGCCTTTATTTACCCAAACCTGCAGCCACACCAGGCGTGTAAAAGAGACAGGCGTCTATTTGGGACTCGGCTATTATTTGAAGTTTTACGGTATGTTTGATTTTTTGTTTATATCTTTCTCTTGTAATAGCGTGTAAAGTAGTACAGTACGGACTTTCCTCTTCACTCCCTGCCCTCCATCTGAATTTCGCGCGTCATCATAATCACGTGACTTAAAATCCAGCTATTGATATGGAAAAATGACGCCATTGTTCCTTTTCGTATCGTATTGCTGTTTATTAAGCGCTGTTTCCGACATGCGCTGTGAGCGGTAGACCAATCACAACAGACCGAACCATCTGACCAATCAGAGCAGAGTAGGCTCTTAGAAAGGAGGGGTTTAGAGAGACTGAATCTTCGAACAAACCGTTTTCAGACTCTTTGAGAAATGAGGTGATTTGTGATGTATATTATAAGAAAATGAAAGTTTTGACCTTGGATGCATGTAACTCTATTATGGGACCTCTTAAAAAACTAAATTAGGAACCTTTAAAATAGCATAATAGGGACACTTTAATTATTCAATAGGAATAAGTGAGGATTCCTCAACAAAAAATGATTAATATTCAAACAATGTGAATAGCTGTTTGAACTACGACTATTACAAACAAAGACAAAATTATTATATTATAGTTTTGTCTGGCCATGAAAAATTCCCATTGCCATGAGTGTTTACCAGGGTTATGTTGCACGTTAGCTAAGTGTTTTCAGCATGTTGTTATGTAGTTGCTCGCGTGTTCTGGTTTCATGCTATGGCATTTCAAGGTGGTTTCTTACCCCTTAGGGGCCGTTACAATGCAACATGCTCTTGCATTTAAAAATGAGAGCCGCAGAGCAGAGAAATGCAATGTCTTGAGATCCGTTTTTAACATTTGCACTTCTTTTAACTTGACATACTGTAATAAAACTGACAGTTGAATCCGGTCCCACTGTTTTTTCAGAGCCATCCGTCTAGCACATGTTTATGAACAAAACTATTAAAGTGTAGTGGAACGCAAAAACCTGCTCCAAAAAAACAATTAGAACTCAGTGATTTTTTTCGCTCAAAAAATGAAAATCATTTTGTTATTTGTTCACCTTCATTCCAAACCTGTGAGCTAATATTTTTTTTTTGCTTGGAACACTAAACATTTTTGAAGAATTGTTATGCAGCTTTTGCCAAACAGATCACAGTGACAAGGATAAAAAATAAAAATAAAAACAAGGGGGAAAAAAGCTGAAATATAATAGCTCTGCCATATTCCTGAGCTCATATAGCTAATATAATATCACCTCATTCTGAAACTCATGCCCTAGTCCAGATCATGGTCACCATGAACCTTTGTAATTTTGAAAGAGTTATATATTCCATGAAAATAGCAGCATGCAGTCTTGGACCAAAGGTGAGTAAATAATGACCCATTTTTTCCTTCAATGTAAGTCAATTGGATTTTTGTCTGTTTTATAATTTGCCATGTAAAAATGTATGTATAATTGTGTGGTTAATATTATTTATATTTCATTTTATATGATTTATTTGAGATATATACAGTTGTAAACAAAATTATTCAACATGACAAATGTTTCAAGTGGTTTCCCCAAATTCAATTCGCCTTTGGCTAAGCCACACCCTAGAATGTAGATTGACCAATCACAGCGCAGCCAAGAACGAGCTCCCACAGAGGTCCGACAATTTTTCACAGCGCTCCATTGACTTTAACACAGGCGTCTCATATTTTTGGTCTCGGCAGGCTATTACCGTCGTAGTTTTATCAAAAATATGGTTAAACGTTGTGCCTGGGGCATTTGTAACACAGATACGCGTTTCCCAGAGAGGTTGGAGGGGGGTGTCCATTTTTTCCCCTTCTCAAAACCGAAGTCAAATCCTGACAAGTGTCGTCTAGCTAGCACACGCTGCTAATAATACAACGTTATACTCGCGTAGTCCGTTTGCTTTGTAATAGCGATTATAGAAGTGAATAGAGACCTATCCAGCTTTGCATGAACAGTGTTGCTCCTTGATATTGTTAGTCCCAGCCTCCGTCTCGATTAGTAGGTTATGCGGTGGTTCATTTTTTGACTGTGACGTGATAGCCTTCGAACGTATATTGCAGCCCCTTTTGCCTACTTCTATCGAACACTTTATTTGCTGCTTTATAAAAGTTTGATAAAATTTCAGCAGGAAGAGCTGTCACAGCATAAGCCATGTTGATACCAGAGCCCAGATGAAGTTTGTTTGTCGGACGTAGCAACAGTTACTAAGTGGGGGCGGGGCTTAGCCAACGGCGAATTGAAAATGCAACTTTTAATGACATCTGCAGTGTCAAAATCATTCAAACCCTTCATGGCAAGCATCTTTAGTACTAAGTAGAACACCCTTTTGCTGTTATGTCCTGCTGCAAACGAGATGTATAACCAGACACCAGCTTTCTTCAAATCCCACCAGAGATTTTCTATGGGGTTCAAGCCAGCTGACTATGATGGTCACTGTAGACTCTTCCAGGACTTCTTCTGCAACCAAGCCTTGGTGGAATTTGAGGTATGCTTGGAATCATTGTCCTGTTGGAAGGTCCAATGACGCCCAAGCTTCAGCTTCCTCACTGCCGGCATGACGGTTTCTCCTAGGATTTCCTGATACTTCAATGAATCCATCTTGCCTTCCTCTTGCTGCATGTGTCCAGTGCCAGTGGATGTAAAGCAGCCGCAGAGCATCACCGAGCCACAACATGCTTCACTGTAGACAGAGTGTTCATTTCAGCATATGCTTCACTCTTCTTCCTCCAGACGTACCGAAAAGTTCCAGTTTTGTTTCATCGCTCCACAGAACAGAATCCCAAAACTTCTGTGGCTTATTTATATGATTTTGAGCACTTTACTTGTTCTTTTGGGTCAGCAGTGGTATAAGTCTTGGAGTTCTGGCATAGAAGCCGCAAGCGTTTAGTACGCGTCTTAATGTGCAAGCTGAAACCTCAGTGCCTGTTGCCACCAAGTCTTTTGCAGTCACTCGAGGGTTTTTCTGAACCTGCCTTCTCAGAAATCTGCTTGCAGCCGTTGATAGCTTTCTTTTTCTGCCCTGTCCAGATAGTGTAACCACTGTTCCTTTAACATTGAACTTGTGAACTATGCTTCCAACAGTGTCTTAGGAACATTTAGTGCCTTTACTATCTTTTTGTATCCTGTTTCGTGTTTGTGAAGGGCAATGATATCTTCTTTTAACTTTTTGGACCATTTTTTTTTTTACTTATGAACCTAACAAACCTAGTCAGTTCAGATATTTCATGTGTTCTAGCTCAAGCACACCTGGTGAAACTAATGAAGCCCTTGATTAGTTGCATCGGATGTGCTTCAGACCAGATTTGTGCTGTTGTGAGGGGTTCTATTTCGGGGGGTTGAGTAATTTTGAGACTGCGGAAGTCATAAAAAATGGCATTTTCAGTTGAATTTGGGGAAACCACTTGAAACATCTGTTGTGTTGAATTATTTCAATTACTTTTGTTTGATTTGTTCATTGCAAAAAGTTCATTCAAATTTCGCCAATAAAGCTGATTTTCAATGGGGTTGAATATTTTTGATTACAACTGTATATATGTATGTATGTATCGGATCTATATCATTTTTATGTAATTTATATATTGTATATGATTAGAGAAGGAGTGGACATTATGAGTGAAATTATGAAAATTAAGACAATATTCCTTAAAGCAGATTCTAACCTGGAAAAGGTGTTTCTTGCATAGTGCATGATGCTGTCGAAGTCATAGACCTCTCCGAGTGAGTCCACCTCACCAGGCTCCATCTTCAGGAAGTTGTACTCCTGTCCTATGAGATGAAACCAAGAATGAGACTGAGGCAGGAAGTGATGTGAACTGTAAGAGCCCATGCAGTCATTGTCAACAAAAGAGGCTGTCTGCTTGTTTATTCAAAGATTGTTTTTATGGATTCATCCTTATTACATTATTTCACTATTCTCTTTATTATTATAAACTCAGCAACAAGAAAAAAACAAACAACTTTTCAGGATTAATTATTTATAGAATTTATTTGAATTAATTAGAGAGAAATGACAGATGTATGTGTGAGTCCATTC